>NC_080050.1:12645981-12663481 GCF_026212465.1 Amaranthus tricolor | reverse complement strand
TTTGAACTAGCATTGTCAACAGTGATAGTGAAAAGTTTGTCCTCAATTTCCCGAAATTCTAAACATGCCTCAACAACCTTACCAATGGTCTCACCTTTATGACTTGAAATTGGACAAAAATTAATTATTTTTTTATGCAATTTCCAATCACTATCATTAAAGTGAAGGGTGAGACACATATAATTGATTCTTTGGATTGATGACCAAGTATCAGTAGTCACACTAACTCTTTGACAAGTCTTTAGAAAATCTTTCAACCTATCTCTTTCATTTTTGTACATTAAATAATAATTACGAGCAATAGTAGTACGAGATGGCATTTGAAATCTAGAGCAAGCAACAAACATTAATCGTCTAAATCCAGGTTCATCAACTACTCTAAAAGGACACTCATCAATAATAATCATTTGAGCTACTGCATCTCTAACATCCTTCAAATTAACAGTTTTAAACTTCAATTTTCCTTCACAATCATCCCCAAACTTATCTCTATCTCCCTGTTGAAAAATAACTCAGCTTGTTTTCCCTTCCTTTTACTTGTATTCGTAGGATTAGCAAGACATTGACCCACATGAAGCTTAACATTTTTTGAACCATTTACATTACTATCACAAGCAAAAGTCTTATCACAATACTTACACTCACAACGCAATAAACAATTTTCAAAATAATCAACAAAATGTACCCTATGCTCACATGTTCTCTTAGTTTTCCTAACAACATATTGACGTCCTTCCGTTAGTTTTTTATCAGGGGGTAACTTTTTGGATAGTTCCTCAAAATCCAAAACCATTGTATTTGTATTTGCATATGATTGTATTGCTTCATCAGTTTGATCAGTGGAGTATACAGCATCGCGTTGTCTTTTGGATTTGGAGCTCATCTGAACATTAATTATTTGCAACATATTCAATTTTATTCATCATAGAGCCGAAACAGTAAACTAACCCAATAACACTATTTCAATAACAAAAATATATTATTAACACAAATACATAATGATGTAAGAAAAACCTTACATTGCAAGACAAAGAATCTGTTATGTGCACCTTGTCTAACCTCTTTGGTCTCCCCTTCTTACAAGACTACAAGCCTACAAGTCTACAACTACAAAATCAAACACATTACATTTTTAGATGAATACATTACACAAAATCAAACACCATATATCATAATGCACCCAGAAAATCAGTTTTTTCAAGTAAAAAAAATGAAATTATTATACGCAGAAATATATAAGGCTTACAAGGTGTTCGACGATATGTCTAAGTGAAATAAATGCAGAATATCATATTTTCAAGTAAAGAAAATTAGATTTTCATGTAAAGAAGAAAAGTTGTTTTATTTAATGAATTATAATTTTTTATATGCACTCAGAAAGTTCCAAACCTTGGTGATGGTAAATATATGCAGCAAATTTGATTTTCAAGTAAAAAAAACTAAAATTAAAATCTCAAATTAAAAACCTTAACTATCAAAAATGAAATTCCTTACCTTTTTTGACAGTGGACTAGCAATGACGTGTTGGAGACTTGGAGTCTTGACCCTCTTGGATAAGATTAAAATTGAATTCGTCTTGGCCTGCCGCTGTTGCCTGCTATTCATAAGGAGTGAAAATTGGAAAATGCAAGTGAATAACTCCCTAAAAAAACCCTAATAACCTATTTATATTTTAGAAGCTTTAAAAATAAAATATGTGAATATTATATACATCCGGTCCTATCCGGTCACACCCTGATTTTTCTGGGTTTAGACAGGACCGGACTGGAACTCGAAATTAACATTTTTAATGAACCGAAAATCGGACCTAATTCATTCGGTCCGGTCTGATTCCGGTGCGGGTGCTACCGGTTCAGGTCCAACCCGCCGGTCTGCACAACATTAATTCTATCTGCTCTCTAACCCAATTTCCCAATTCTAACGGAGGCAGTTAGTTATTAAGTATGGAGTACATTATCATCCAACTTGAACTTTTACAACGCAGCGTCTGGCGTCTGCAGTTTGCAATTTGACGTCCCCCTTTTTGCTCCATTTTTTCACATAGCGCGCTCACTGACCTTGATTGACCTTTCTTTTCTATCCAATTTAAAAAAACCCTTGATCATATAATTCGTCATGTTCATGGTCTCATTCTCTTCTACAACGATGAAATTATGCAACAACTTTCATCCCTGTTGGTAAGTACCTCATCGTTTTTTCCTAAATCGTATAACTTTATTCTTAATCAACTGGTTCTCTCTAATCCATGCATTTACTATTCACAATATCATTGCTGAATTTGAAGAAAACCCTAATTTCCACTCAACTTTAGTTTTATTTGTAATTAGCAGATATGAGCTTTTGGAAAGGAATAGTTGATTCATTGAGCACAATATTCTCCAATTCTGACGCGTTTTATCAATCGAATAGTAACGGAAACCCTAATCGAGTGGGGCAAACAATGGAAGTGGGTGTAGATGGGAGTAAAGTTGCGAATGAGAGAACTGCTGGTAAATTGAAAGGTTACTTTGATTTGGCTAAAGAAGAGATTGATAAAGCTGTTAGAGCTGAAGAATGGGGTTTGACTGATGATGCAATTTTGCATTACAATAATGCTCAACGTATTCTTGCTGAAGGTGCTGCGACTCGCGCGCCTTCCTTCGTCTCTGCTAGGTAATGGAGAATGATCATGCTCTTTTTAGTTTTCTTTTTTTTTTTTCTTTTTTTTTTGAGGAAATGCTCATTTTAGTTTATCGGTGTCAATTTGGTAACATTTGTGGCTTGAACGTTTTTGAATTTGATAACATGTGTTAAAAAAGTGTTTGGCTTTTTTTGCAACATTAATTGAAAATAATCGATTTTGTTTACATGATTATTGATTCTCGATTCTCAAATCTACATTGAGTGATGATGAGTTTGGGGCTTATGATCAATGGTCTTTTATGAGTAAATTATATCGGTAATTATGAAGGTTTGCAAAAAGTTGATATTTTTCAGGATGGGTGGAGTAATTGATGGCCATGGTACTACGACCTGAGTACTTGTGTCATAGTCAACTACATGTTCGTTTGTCCAATTTGTTTTTCTTGTGAAAAGATTGCATGATCTTGGCCAAATGAGGTGTCAAGATTTGTATGGATGTTGGTTGTCTAGGATATTTCGTAGGTGCTTGAGGTAGATGAAGAGTCTTAACTCTTTAGTAACACAAAGTTGTTGGTGTGAGTGTGACTGTCATAGTGTGTCTCCATTTTTTTTATATTGGATATTTGTGAAAGAAGAGCACTACTTTGTAGAATTGGAAATAATTGTGCGTACAGTTGATAAATCTCTTACAATTTGTTGGATTGGAGGTGCATTTTAGCTATAGTTAAATTTCTTCTGTGAAGGGTATCTTGTGTAGCTATCACTGGAGAATTCTTTGAGGAATGGGTTATTTTTAGCATCTTGAACACAGAGAAGGATTTTATGAAAATAGAGGATATTATGATTTGCTTAGGATTTTTACTAGTCATTCTGAAAGTTGAGCACTGTTTTTGTCTTATTTCATCTCATCTTCTTCATCATGTCATCTTTTCCTTGGAAGGTTTCTTAGCCACTTCGTTCCATAATATTGTTAAGTGATGAACTTGGGTAGAGCACTTTTTGCATGCATGTCTCATCACTTTATCCCTTTCTTATCTCTCTCCCTTGTCTTTTTCGCTTCCTTCTTGTTGGTGCTCTCATTTCTCAATGTATTTAGATTTAATAGCCATAAAAATGGTTTATGTATGGATATGTGTGTCACTGTCTGGTAGTACAGTCTGGTTGTATCATCTGAAATTCTTAAATGTCACTCTTTGATATTTTGTTCTCAGTTTAGTAAAATTTAGGATCTGAGCTGTTTTATTTTTCTTGGAAGTTATAGTTTGGTGTTGAACCTTGATTGTCTTATGTATTGACCAATTCTTCAATTTACTTCAGTGAACAACAAAAAGTTAATTCCTATCATCAGAAGATATCAAAGTGGCAGGGTCAAGTTGTCGAGAGACTTCAAATCTTGAGTGCAAGACTAGGTTTGTCATTTATGCATGTTTTGTTTAAGTCATTGTCATTGAACATTCAGAATATTCCGGATCCTTATGGTCGTAGTTGTGGATTAAATAATTCTTGCTCTAATTCTTCTCCATGTATCGATTTTAGGTGACAACACCACGGAAAAGGTATGGCTTGGTCTATGTGGAGTGTAAGCTGATTGTTTCACTTGGAAGTAGCTGTATTGGACTCCTTTTTTGTATCCAGGGGCAGTTTGTGTGATGCATCTTTTATAAGATATATTTCTTAAGCCTCTATGTGTACATTGGGATCTGGTTTGGGGTGGGTCTAAGTTGTGCTTCTGTGTCAAGGGGCCCTTAGAATCCTTAAAGTAACAAATATGATGCAACATTAAATTTGATTAAGCACCTGTTCGTGTTTAATTTTTATATTACATTTCTTTTTGTCCATTTTGGTTCCTGCACTATCTAACTGTGCTATTTTTGTGGATATTTGGTGCTTTTTATGTGCTTGTACCTTTTTTCTCAGTTGTGGGATTCTTATTGCTTGGATATAGCCTATAGGTTATTTATTTGGATGAGAACTTGGGATTCGGAATTTTTTTTGAAGTAAGATTATAGGAGTAGTTCTCTTAGACTAAAAGATCCCGGTTTTTGGGTGTAAGATCACGCTTGTAGTTTACTTAGGTATGCGTTGAACATGTTGGCAGTTGACAATGAGGGATAGTTTGGTTGGTTAAGTATCCCTCCTTGATAGATTACAGTTGAATTTCATGCTTAAATATATGTAGTTTTCCCTATGCCTCAAAATATGGTCTGTCGTTCTATTTTGTTTGTTTCATGCTATTTTCTGCTTTTGTAATAGTGAATATTTCCTCCATCTCTTTTTTATTCTCCTAAAGAGATGTCAACATGGCTAACATGTTGGGAAGGAGAGAGTGTATTGTGTTTATGGCTTTCCTCTTGCTATGCCTCAACTCTGTTGACTGTGTTGACAGAAGTTTTTATTCGTGTCTTCATAATTAACTAAGATGTTAAATGTGACTCAAATTCTGTGATCTCTTTGTGGCTTTTATATATTGATATACACAAGAATTTTCTTTTAATAAAAATAATCTGAACTGGATTTCAGATTTCTTCTTTACGTCCACAAGGTGCCAAAGTTACATCAAAACGACCAAATTTTACCAATAATGTACAACAAAAATCCCCAATCAAGACTGAAAGCAGTTTGTTAGTTAGAGATCAAACCAATAAGATTGGAGCATCTAGATCCAACCAAGCTATTGGTGGTTATGACGCTAAACTAGTTGAGATGATAAATACAGTAATTGTGGATAGAAGTCCTTCTGTTAAATGGGATGATGTAGGTAAGCAAATGGTTTTCACTTATAGTATGATGCCATAATCCATTTGATCCGTCACTGAAAGCCTTGGTATTTTTTTTTTATCTCAGCTGGTCTTGATAAGGCAAAGCAAACTTTGTTTGAAATGGTTATTTTGCCAACCAAACGGAAAGACTTGTTTACTGGACTCAGGAGGCCACCCCGAGGTATAGTGTTCTAGTGTTCTAGATTGCTTCCACAGGCTCCAATATTCCTATGTGTCTACTTTGATTTAAATTTCAGTTTTCTTCTTGCTATTAGGTTTACTACTTTTTGGTCCTCCGGGTAATGGGAAAACAATGCTTGCTAAAGCAGTTGCATCAGAGTGTAATGCAACATTTTTCAATGTTTCTGCATCTACCCTTACATCCAAATGGGTAGGTCTTCTAGCCTTGTGCAAGTGGGCATTTTATGTATCCGTAGAATGCATTTTTTGACCAGTCCCTGTGTTGGGTTCATGGCATAATAGGTGGGTGAAGGTGAAAAACTTGTCCGGACCCTCTTCATGGTTGCTATTTCAAGGCAGCCTTCTGTAATTTTTATGGATGAGGTAAGTTTCTTCTTGTGGTCGTATTGCTAGATGTTTATATTCTATTTAGAATAATTGACATGAAGTTGTATTTGTTGTGGTAGTTTATGGCATCTGTGTGTACTTCACACTGTTTATCTTGTGCATGTTAGCACCCCAAAGCTCCAAAGGATGCTATGAAGCATTAAATATAAACTAGCAATACAATGTTGCTCCATCTGTCCAAAATTGTTTGCTTCCTTAACTTTTTATGGCTGTCAATGTAAAGAGTCCTTTGCATTTTTGTTGTGTAAATTGTGGTTATGGCTAGTTAGAGCATCCTTGGCCATGAGCAATTTTAAAGTTTATGGCACTACACAATTTTTTTCTCTTTTCTAAAAATTCATCTTTCAACAACAATCTCTTTTAAAAGTACATCTACTCCTCTCTCTTACTTTTGCTTTACCTCATCATATTTCCTCCCTTTTCATTTATTTACCATTTGATATTTATTTTTTTAATAAATATTTATTTCTATGAACAAGTTAGATTAGATTAATAATAAATACTTTCTCTCAAACTTTTGGGATTAAGACTTGTTGTATAATTTTATTTGTTAAACATAATGGAATAATTGAATCCATAATTTAACAATATTTTGGAATTTTTTTGGTTTTATTTTGGTTTTTTTTTTTTTTAAATTTTTATTTTTGAAGAAAAGTATAAATAATTGAAATTCAAAATAAAATTGGTTTTTAGAAATTGTGAACAAAATATAGCATTATGTGTCATTTTATGGATCTCGATAAAATACAACCGTTGTTATTTTTGATTTTATTTTTTAAGGACCTATGTCCTTGAATATTAATGATAAAGCCAATGATATCGTAATGCCTCAATTGACAGCGTGATGTGCATGTATGCTCAGTTTTTTTTGGGTGACTTTCACACAAAATGATGTCGTTTTGTTCCAAAATAATGCCAAACTTGCAAACATAGTTGCAAACTTGTGTTTAGTATGCTATACAAGTTATTTTGTTCCTTTTGCGTTTAGTATGCTATACAAAACATAGTTGCAAACTTGTTTTTGGCATACTGTTACCTCTTGCTTTAATATTTTACTACATTTATAGTGTATCGTATGTCTATAGAAAGGGATGTATGATAATCATTGGTTTATATTTGTGAAATTGCTTTTGTTGATTGATTTTGGTGGATAAGACCAAAGACTGCATTATAAGGGATCTCTCAAGCTTATCAGAATATAACTGGCCTTATCAGAACATAACTGAATTGAAGTGAACTGAAAACAAGTTGTGAACTGCAAAGGTTGACTTTTGACTTTTGCTTTTTACTCTTAGGTGATTGTAGTTCGCTATCAAACCATAGTAACATAAAAGTCTTGATCATTTAGAACAAGATAATTACCTTTTTTCTAATTGAACAATTTATGTTAGTGCTACTTTCATCTAAAGTTAGTACCATTTATAGCCATTTCACATTTTCACATGTCTGTTTGTGTCTTTGTGCTTTTATTGATGAAAATTAATGTACTAATAACTAGCTAATACAACCACTTATGACAGTCTTTCACTTAATTGGTAACTTCCCTCTTTTAAATTCTTGTTCTTTCCATGCTGTTTTGACCACATCTATTTCAATGCATTTGCTTGCATGTTTTGTCTTCTATGCAGATTGATAGTATCATGTCAACACGGGAGGCTAACGAACACGATGCCAGTCGAAGGTTGAAGTCAGAGTTCCTTGTCCAATTTGATGGAGTCACTTCCAATCCTAATGACCTGGTGATAGTAATTGGTGAGTGTGTGACATTAGAATAAAAGCTGATTTAGTATTTAGAAAATGGAGAAAGAGGCCTGCTCATTTTATGCAATCATTTAAGAAGACACTTGAAAAATTACTTTTTTCTTTACTTGCTCTTTTCTTATGTAGGTGCCACAAATAAACCACAAGAATTGGATGATGCTGTTGTGAGGAGATTGGTAACCGTTCTTTTGTCACTCACCATCTTTGTTCTTCCCTAAACCCTATTTTGCCATCTCTTTTGATCTATAAATCTCATCACTTATCTGATTAATTGTTGAAACTATTGATGTTGTCTTTGCAATCATTATTGACAATATTCCGTGGATCTTCATTTCTTCGTAATTTTGAGCATGGTGTTGATTGTTGCACGGCTACTTTGCAATTTTTAGCATGCACCACCAACACCAACACTGACAATAACAACACATTGCTAGTGCCTTAATCCCAAAAGATTGGGGCCAGCTACATGAACCAATACATTAGTTTCAATGGACGTCCACATGGATTCTTCTTCATTCATTTCAATTTTTTACCATTTCGATTTGTAAGTCTAGGTCATTCATATCCTTTTCAACTCCTGTCCTCCAAGTCACCTTCGATCTTCTTCACCCTCTTTTTAAGTCTCTTGAGCTCCAACCTTCTATCTTCTTTACCGGTGCGCTAATACACCATCTTTGCACATGTCCAATATTCACACCATCTTTAACGATTCTTTCATCTTATTCTCAATATTTGCAACTTCTAAATCCTTTCATATATCTTGGTTTTGAACTCTATCCCTTAGGATATGCCCACTCATCGCAGTTGTATTTCTACTACTTCCATCTTTCTTTTAATCCTTTCTAAAAGCCCACATTATGAATATGGACCCAAGGTATATAAAGCATCCACTTGAAGCAATTTCTTTCTCTTCTAGCTTTATAATGCCTCTCGTTATTTTGTTTGTGCTAAAATTACACTCCATATACTCTGTCTTGCTCCTACTTAATTTGAAACCTTATGACTCCAATTCTTGTCATTATCATTTTAACTTAGCATTTACCCTCTTCCTCATCCCATATACTAAAACAATGTCATCGCCAAACAACATGCACCAAGACACATTTCCTTTGTCTCATAAGATGGACTGCATTCCAGTAATCTCATCAAAACTGCCCAACTTAAATGAGAAAAGATGTTCATGAATTTTTATCGTGCCCAAGTCTAAAGTTTTAACACATTTCCTTGCACTCGCTTTGCCCAGTATTCAGCGTCACTTGAATCCGAGTTTCTCCAATATGTTGAAGGAAATAAAATTATGTATCAATACTGCAACTTCCTTTCCATCAATCTTTTTTACTAATTGCATAGTTCTTGGATTGTCAAGACTGACAAATGAATTGAATGACACACTAACTGACGAAGGTACCTCCTCTTCTTCCATGATTCTTCCTCTAAAACGCCATCCTTAGATTGCTCTTCCTCCTAAACAAGGCTAGGTTTCCTCTTCTTGCAAATGTGCCTTAGATTCCACTTTTCATCACATATAAAACCATGACCGTTTCTCCTTTATTTCTTGAAATTCATTATCAATGAGATGCCTCACGTTCATGTTCTGATTAGTATTAGGTTTAGAAGTAGGGTTTTTTGTGTTTAGGTTACATTTTGTGGGGCATGGGCTGATTTTGAAATTGTTGAGGGTCGAAAATAGGGTTGCGGTTTTGGTAGTATTCAATTGTAAGAGTTTTATTGCAAGAAAAAGAATTGCTTATTTTGGGCTCTACTCTTCCTCCCAACTTCGCCTCAAATCTAATGGCCTACTGCATTGTTTGTTTGAAGCTTGTAGGCTTTAAAACCCTAAGTTCATTCTTTACTCTTTCCTCTAGCCCCTTAATAGAAACCACTAATAAAAACTCTTTTGTGATCCCCTTCAATGGAGTAGCCATTTAGAAAAACCTCTTCCTATAATTTCCCACTGTTGTTCCTTGCATCACCGTCAACCATTCCTCATAGAGAGACCCCTCCCTTATCACTTTATAGTATCACAATCTAAAATATTCGAGTTCTTTCCAATTCAAGATCGAATGCCGACTGTGTTTCCACTAGGACCAAAGAGCATTTCCATCTAGACCCACGATAGCCACCTCTAACTTTTTTGCCCCTGAAAGCTTGTAAAATAAAAGAACCTTTTAACTCTTAAGATCCGTGCACCAGGGTCATTACCAGAGAAAATCGGGCACATCAAATGACGATACCTCCAGCTGCTAAGTTAATAGCTTCCTCTCTTTTCTCCTTTTAGTGATTAAAATTTTGTTGGACCATCATACTTATTGTGAATTGGCTGGTTGTTTCTCCACATTCTTTTTACCTATGTGAATAGATTTTGCGTGTGGCCACATGATATTTTGCTTCCTTGTAGCAAAAGGACTTATAGACCTTTTCCATGATTAGCGACTTTAAAGCCCATGTCTCTTACATGAATTTCGGTTGATCCTGCTGGAATTTAGCCATCAACTACGCTTGATTGGCGGCAAGTCTATCTTGGTTTACTTTGAGGTCTACCCTGTATATTAACTCAATCTTTCCTCGACATTGCGAATAATAGTCCGGATTGCATTTTGAATATGTATTGGATCGAATTCTCATAATCCTTGAACTTCACTTTCATGAGATTCCAGAAGGGCACTTTGTGATGGAGCCATGATTGCTGCTAATACCAATCGTTATGACTCACCTGCTCACAAGAAGTAAGAGTCAAGAAAACAAAGAAATAAGAGTAGAGAAAGATAATTCAAGTAGATAGTTAGAGAACAAAATATGATTAATTGTTGATTGTATTATGTATTGTGTATTGGGCTCTTCGAGTGGCTTCAAATCCTAGTGTAAACACACTTTTCGAATACAATCATAGCCCCCTTCACACGCACTTCGCCCTACTATATATAGAAGAGTATTCTGCTTAAATTCTCAAGGATACCCTCATAACAAAATTCCAAATTCTATTAATGCAACAACTATATTGCTAACAAACAATATCACCCTATCCAACTAACTTCTAAATGGCCTTGAGAATCACTAATTTGCATTTGTATTTTTGTTCCTTTTGCTGCCCCTCCTTCGTTGTATGTGTATTGCAATGTAAGAGTTGTGTTATTTGTCTTATCATCCTCACTAGTCCTATAGTTTATTGACCAACATATGTATATTATTTATTTCTCCATACCCTTTAACCAACTACATATAAAATACATCACTAATACCTCATCCTTATTGACAGGTCCACAATATTGGGGACAAACAAAAAATGACATAGGGAGTATCTAATTAATTGCTTACCGGTTTTATGTTTTTGAGATCGTTGCTTTGAATGGGACGTGTATATTGATAATTTTATTCATTTGGCTACTTCTTATGATCATGGTGAACATTACCTTGTGTGCGTTTCACTAGGTATCATTTGGTATTCGGTCATAATTGATGGTAATGGCTAATGGGAATGAGTTTTAGTGTTAATTTTCATTGGATGTGTTGGCTCATTCCTATGGTAATGTAGATCCCATCCTCAAACATTTATTTTTATCACAATTGTCCGATACTTTTTCATACCACCTTCCTAATTGAAATGGATGAGAATCTATAAATAAATAAAACTAAAAGAAAAGACGTTGTCATCTTCTTTTAAAAATGTCTATGCGTCACTTTGTCATTAAATTTTTCCTTTCAAAATGCCATGATGATGTCATTATTATTGTTGTTGTTGTTGTTGTTGTATCTTTATTAAATGTTATCATTGAGCTATTAGATTTTTGGTGAGTCGAATTGTGACTCACCTTCAGGTGTATGACCTCTATGGTCTTGGCGTTTTTGTTACCATATCTTTTTGGTTTGGTCTTGGTGTATTTGTGGCTTGCCTACTTTCCGGTGAAGGGCGCCTTACATCTTATGTTTTCTAAATGGCTTTTTCCCTATGGGGTTTTTATTATGTCGGAGTGGTGCATTAGATGTCCCTTTAATGTGTTAAGTCTCTATTAGGGACTATTTCATTAATTAAAATTTCCCAATTTTCAAAAAAAATAAATTAAATGTTGTATCATTTAAACACTGATTTAAATAAGTTTACTATTGTCCATGTTGGATAATTCATAAAAATTTAAAACAATTAGTACACGTGTTTATTTAGTGCCGCCATTGTAATTTTTTTAATTTTCATTGGTATTCTAGAAAGAAATTATCATGACCGTGTATAACACAAAAACTAAGTACTAACCTAGTTAATTTACTGAAGAAAATTAGAGTAGGACAAGCATGATCATAAGCTTGGTAATGTGATTTTTCTTGTTAAATTACATTAAATTTTCATTACTATGCTCAGCATTTGATACCAACAACCAAATAGGCCTTAAGGGATTGTTTGGTGTTGAAGAGTGGATGGCAAGGAATCAAGAAAGGGTAATACGTAGAAATGAATGAAGAAAGGGTAATCCTTTATCATGTTCGGTTATAGCAAGGATTTCCAAATCCTTATTAAACAAAGCTTATGTTTGTCTTTCTTCCTCCCTTTCAACCAGTTTTCCTTAACCAGTGGTCGTATTCCTTTACTCATCAATGCTCTTCTTTTCTTCTACTTGCGAGGATTGATTTAGTTGTGTTTAACTTACTATCTTCATAGTTATCTGTAATATGGAAGTACAGGGTCGTGTCCTCAGAGAAGTAGGGGCCAACTTAGATTTAGCGCAAGTAGAATATTCCAAGTGCAAATAACCAATCTACTAAGGGGGTAACTAGTTCAAATTGCTAATACATGAGCTTAGAAGCAATTAAATCTAGTGTTCTTTGCACTTCCTTCGATATTTATCTCCGAGCCAATTGGGACAATTGAAAGGGGGAATGTGGGATGAAGGTAGCTCCAAAATATGTTGAAATATTTACTTTGTACATGTACATGAATTGCATTTACCGATCAAGTTAAGTAACTTTAACTATGTCATGTGAATTAAGCCTCATAGGGAAGCTATGTTCTATGTGACTTGTTAGTGACTGAATGAAACAATGAAAATTCGGTTGTTACCTTTTCTGTTTAGTGATTACTAACTATGCATGAGTGAACACTTCATGTATTGCAAAATTTTGTCTATGCGCCACTATAGTATTCAATTGCTTCTAAACTCATGTTGATACCACCACTTTCCAGGTCAAGAGAATATACATTCCATTACCTGATGAGAATGTGAGGCGGCTTGTTCTTAAACGAAAACTGAAAGGTCAAGCATTTTCTTTGCCTGGTAAGTTTTTGAGTAAATGTTGGGAAAATTTTCGGTCATCACTTATCAGCACCGATCTCGCCTGCATTTCATTTGATAAATAAAAAATAATTAATATATATTGTGTAAACCACATATGTTTGCTTCTATAGATGTTTGACGACATTACAATCATATTCTGATTTTGGTGGAAGCCTTTTATAATTCACAAATTCTTGTTTAGGACGGTCCTAAAGTTAGAACACTATTTCATATGTGATCACTTTTGAAACTTACGTGATTACTTTTTTGAAAGGCTTATGTGATGCCTATATGATCACTTTGAAAGACCAATGTGTTCATTTTTATTTTACTATGTGATAACTTTTAAAGCTTATGTGATCACTTTTAAAGTATAGGTGATCACTTTTAAGGCTTATGTGATCACTTTTAAAGCTTATAAAGATTTTGTTTTGTGATGGTGGTGGTGGTGGTGGTGGACTAGAAAATTAAAGGGATATTCTATATAGTAGGCACCAACTATTGCAAAAGGCGAGTGGTAGCAATTTTTAAAATTTTTTCCACAAAGTAGCACTCAACTCTTGAACAATTAACTACCGTAACATTGTTAAGCCAAAAACGTTTAATTTTCCGTTAACTATGGAAATGACCATTTTACCCCAGTTCCATTTCATTAAAATTAAGTACCTCCTTCCTCTTCCATTCAAGATGTTCTTCCTCCGTTATTGTTCTTCTTCCTCTTCAACCTTAAACCATTTACTTGATCTTGTTCTTGCTTGCAATCAACTCAGTTCAAGACCAAATTCGAGTATCATGTAGTATCTATGAAAGAATTGGGCTTAAGCAGTATGAAGATCATGGGAAGCTCTCATTTGAACTTACTGGGAATATTTTTTTGAACTTACTGGGAATATTTTTACCCAGAAATAATGATTACTAAAACTACCTGCCCAATTAAAGTTCCAATTGGAAGTTTTCTTTTGCAGTTGATTAATAACATCATATGATCAAATGTGTTTTAGCTACTTTAATTTTGCCGGTGACCAATCAATGAAACCCAATTGGCCAAATAATATAAGACGACAACTATGCGAGTACTTAAATTAATTAAATACAATAAATAATGACCAAAATAGTTGACTCAAGAATGAAGTGCGTAACTATACATCTAACAAATCAGCAGTAAAATGACCAAGAACAATATTGGAGGAGGAAGAACATGTTGAATGGAAGAGGAAGGAGGTACTGAGTTTTAATGAAATAAAACAGGGGTAAAATGGTCATTTCCATAGTTAACGGAAAATTAAACGTTTTTGACTTAATAATGTTACGGTAGTTATTTGTTCAAGAGTTGAGTACTATTTTGTGGAAAAAATTTTAAGAATTGCTACCACTCGACTTTTGCAATAGTTAGTGCGTACCATATAGAATATCCTAAAATTAAAAATGCTCACATATGTCTTAAAAGTGATCACATAGGCCTTAAAAGTAATCACACAGGTCTTAAAAGTGATCACATAGGTTTTAATAAGTAATCACTTATAATAGCCAAACTGATAACATATACTTTAAAAGTGATCACATAAGCATTAAAAATAATCACATAAGCATTAAAAGTGATCACATATATTTTAAAAGTAATCACATAAGCTTTAGAAGTGGTCATATATATTTTAAAAGTAACCACATAAGCTATAAACATGGTCACACAGTAAATTAAAAATGATCACATAGGTCTTAAAGTGATCACATAGGTCTTAAAAGTAATCACATAGGTCTTAAAAGTAATCACATATGTCTAAAAATGGATCACAGGCTTTAAAAGTAATCACTTACGATAGGAAAACATTATCATATATGCTTTAAAACTGATCATATTAAGCCTTAAAATTGATCACATATGAATGATCACATAAGCTTTAAAGCTAATCACATATGTGGGAAGTGGTTATATGGGCTGGGCTATCATGTCATAAATATATGACTGCCGCAGAGACTTCCTGTTTATAATTTTTTCTGCCCACAGATTTAGTTATTCAGTAGAATAAACTTGAAGATTTGTAATGGTCTTTACTGTTTAGGCTTTTATATTTGAATGATTGACTTTGGATGAATTCTCTTGTCTTATTGCAACAATTCCTTTCTGTTTCGAACTATTACTTGACTGAAGATGAAATGTTCTGACCCATCAACACGTTTTTTACTGGCAGGTCGGGATTTAGAAAAGCTTGTGAGAGAAACAGAGGGTATGGTGCCTGTTGATTGACAATTATCGTCTCAAAATTTCTTCTGATTTAGGATTCAGCATTGATGAATGATAGATTTTTGTATTAGTTTTCTGTAATGTCAAACGTAAAGCTGATTTATCTTGGGTCTTTTATTCAGGATACTCTGGAAGTGACCTGCAAGCCCTGTGCGAAGAAGCTGCGATGATGCCTATAAGGGAACTTGGTTCAAATATACTAACTGTCGAGGCTGATCAGGTTCTACTTATATGTAATTTATTTATTTGTTTTGGAGCGAATGATGTTCTTAGCTTTATAAGTTTTTAAATTACAGGTCAGACCTCTGAGATATGAAGACTTCCGGAGTGCAATGACTGTCATTAGACCGAGCTTGTCTAAAAGTCGATGGGAGGAGCTTGAACGGTGGAACAAAGAATTTGGATCCAACTAACTATACCTGAATATTGATCAAATTTTATTTTTGCTGGCAAATTCTGAAACCTCTATTACAAACAGAAGGTTTAGGTTTGGTTTGGGAGAGGTAAGAACATTAGGTATGAATCTTTCCTTGTCTCTACTGTCTATACTTGTGTACATATATATGAATAATAGTTTGTTGAATAACTTATATTTATCTCTTGTACGATTTTCCTGCTTTATAGTTTTAGTTGTTTTTTTCTCGCTCTTTTGAGATTGCTTCATTCTAATTTTCTCCTCGAACTTGAAAGGAGTAGTTCTTTCATGCTAAGTTGGGAATGATGACTTCATTTGAAATTATAGATTTGATTTAAATTCAGTGTTTGACTAATAATAAAAATTTAAAGGGAAATTCTACGTGGTGATCCAGAGTTTTTGGCTTTTTCATAAATACTTTTTTAATTCGTATGGTGATTTTGAGCTTTCATTTTTTCATGTGGTAGACAAAATGTTAAGTTTTTGGTTTAATTAAGTTCTTTTTCGACTGATGTTTGAAATATGTGGTCAACTAGGGTAATCAAGAGGTTTGTTTTTTGAAAAAAAAGTCATTATGTTGAGTAAAAATAGCGTAAAGTTAACAAAAAAAAACTTCTATTTTGTCTACCATATGGAAAAATTGAAAGGTCAAGGTCCATCATGTGGATTAAAAAAAGGTTTTTCTATTATGTGGAAAGACCGAACATTTAAGGTTACCACATGGAATTTTCTAAATTTAAATTTTGATTTAAGTCAAATTCTACATTGTTATAACTGGATAAAGATGAGATTTGGAAATGACTTTTCAAACCTTGTCATTTTCAAATTCTTCATTAATATTTCATGATAGAAATCTACAATTTGAAATGAAATGTTTGTTCCTAAATGCATTTCTTATCTAAAATTTGTAATGTGTTGTCAAACCAAAATTGCTTCACACAATAGATATGTAAATCTCTAAAAACACCTAGTACTAAAGACACTCACATAAATAAATAATAAGCAACAATGTCATGTGTACTTTGGTGAAAGAAAATGTAACACTAATTTTTTAACTGTTAAAAGTAAGGTTTAGAAAACTTAGGCAAAAAGACATAAAATATTAACCAGTAAGTCTTCTGAGAGATCGTCTTTATAAGAGATAGTTTTTCAGGTGCAGTCCAAAAATTAAAAAACAAGAGAAAAATCTAAAAACTGACACACGCGTTTGAACATATTTAAAGTTGGTGTTATAACCTTTTGAAGTTGATGTTATAACCTATTGGAGTACGTGTTATAACCTATTGAAGTTTGTATTGGAGTTGTCGTTTTAACTTATTAAATTGTTGTTTTAATCTTAAGTTGTTAACCTATTGAACTTAGTGTTATAACCTGTTGAAGTTAGTATTTGGAGTTGGCGTTCCAACCTATTAAATTGTTGTTTTAACCTTAAGTTGTTAATCTATTGAAGTTGGTATTATAACCTATTACAGTTGGTATTTTAAGCTATTATAGTTGGTGTTTTAACCTATTGTAGTTGGTTAACACACCAACTTTAAAAATCAACTTCAACATGTTAACATACCAAATTCAAAAGGTTAAAACACCAATTTTAATAGGTTATAATACCAAACTTCAATAGGTTAACAACTTAAGGTTAAAACAGCAATTTAATAAGTTAAAATGTCAATTCCAAATACCAACTTTAACAGGTTATAATATCAACTCCAAATAGGTTACAATACCAACTTCAATAGTTTATAACACCAACTCCAAATAAGTTATAATACCAACTCCAAATGCCAACTCTAATAGGTTATTACACCAACTTCAAATATCAACTTTAATAGGTTATAATACCAATTCTAATAGG
>NC_080050.1:12630981-12635981 GCF_026212465.1 Amaranthus tricolor | reverse complement strand
GGATATGTTTTTTTTTGTCCTTGGAAACTTTAGAAATGAAAGGATGTCAAAATGAAAATGATTAAGGAATTAAGAAGGGTTAATTATATGGGATTAATGCTTTGATCCTTCATTACCCTAAGGGGGTTACAAGCTCCACCAAGAGTCCCATAGGACCGGCCACCTTCCCTCCTATTTTCTTCTGTTTTTTTTTTTGAAAATAAAAGATGGGCTAAGGAAAAGTTTAGGCCCAAATAATTCTAATAGCCAAAAAGTATTGCAATTCTCATGACCAAGCCCAATAATAAATAAAAATTATATATAGAAATAATATTACTAGTGAATTATTAAATATATCGGGAAGAAAATATCGGGAAAATATCTGGGTGTTACATTGATCTCCTCAAATAATTCTAGTCTTCCTGCTCTATCATTATACCCATAGACCACTCCCACACAACACTCAAAATTGTGACTTGTGATACTCCCTTCTAGTAGGATCTATCTACTCCCCCAATGTTTATTAGATACATTGAAAGTTTTTTTGTCCCATGTTGCAATCAGTCCACCTCCATTCATCTCATTTGCATAGACTGCACATATTTCATACTCATCATTACCCCACATTCTCTTCATCCTATTTTTTTTTTGTGTTTTGTTTCCACTAGTCCCATAAAAGTGACTTTGTTCTTTTCCACTAGTTTCTTAATGGATATGCTCTTTTCACCTTTCCCAAGGCCACGAATATTCCAACAAAGGCAGTTCATCTATTTAATATTGTACGAATACCCCATGTCACAAATTCCATTTGTCATTCCGATTTTCCATCCATTATCAGTAGTCTCTTTGATTTTCTAAGACTACTAAGGACTGCTTTTTCATCTATTGCTGAAATACCCAGGAGTTTTGCAGTATTCTAAGTATTTTGTGCTTCCATACAACTCTTTGATGATGATGGAGAAGTCACAAGATAGTCAAACTGTTGTTTGTTTCTTTTTCTTTGTCTACCTCTTGGATTTTTCCTCTGGCAGCTCAAATCAGTGGCCTTTTGACTTGGTTGCACTGCGTCTTCAACAAGAAGGGGGTAGGATTTGGGCTCACTATCATACAAAGCCATAATCCAACCAGAAGTTTCATTCACAATAACAGGATCATACCACACACAATCATCAATTTCTACAGGTCTATTGAGCATATCAGTCAGCAAGGCTCGAAATCATCCATGCTATCTGATTTGTTTCTGTTATTATTAGTCTCCTCAACCCCCACATCCCTAGAATCACTCTTCATATCCTTATGTTCAAGTATATCATCAACATCCACAACATCCAGAACGGCTTCATCTGCATCCAAGGTCCCTAGCATTCTATTTTGCTCACTATTTTGCACACTATTTTGTTCATTGTTCATAAGACCAGTGCATTCCAGCAGCTTGCTTAAAGGTTCATTGAGCATATCAGTCAGTAAGGGTTCGAAAGCATCCATGCTATCTGATTTCTTTCTGTTATTCTCAGTTTCCTCAGCCCCCACATCCTCAGAAACACTCTTCATATCCTTATGATCAGGTATATCATCAACATTCACGACATCCAGAAGGGCTTCATCTGCATCCAAGGTCCCTAGCATTCTGTTTTGCTCACTATTCTGCACGCTGTTCTGTTCATTGTTCATAAGACCAGTGCATTCCAGCAGCTTGTTTAAAGGTTCATTGAGCATATCAGTCAGTAAGGGTTCGAAATCATCCATGCTATCTGATTTCTTTCTGTTATTCTCAGTTTCCTCAACCCCCACATCCCCAGAAACACTCTTCATATCCTTATGTTCAGGTATATCATCAACATCCACAAAATCTAGAAGGACTTCATCTGCATCCAAGGTCCGTAACATTCTGTTTTGCTCACTGTTCAGCACACTGTTCTGTTCATTGTTCTTAAGACCAGTGCAGTCCGGCGGCTAGTTTTTTCCCCACAAAACCAGAAACATTCCTTCACCCATACATCGCAGCTGCCATGTTCAAAGAGGATCCTAATATGGGCTTCAATCTTGTTCTGGGCTTTGGTTCCAACTAGCATACGGGCGTAGGTAAGGTTACACAGTCTTTCAACTCGATTTTCAATGCACAAAACCGGTCCCCATTTCTCATCAATCTTCCTAACATTATCCGTAGTCCAGCATTTAGGGTGGATTCCATGGCATTCTATCTAGACTAACCTATCATCGAATAAATCCCCTTCGGACCAAAGTCTAATGTCGTCAAACACATCCCACAAGGTACTATCCACAGAAACAGCATTTGAGGCCTCATTCTTACAATCAAACACAATCAAAATTCTGGTAGGGGAGAGTGAATACATACCCTTGACGTATTTCGAAAAGGCAACAACTTCCTTTTCAGCCTTTATGATGTTTATGACATCTGTATTCTCAGCGATGATAGCCTGATCCAACATCTTCACAATCTCCTTGTTTTCAACAGCTTCAATTGTGAAATTGATAGGGATGGCCTTTTTTCCTTCATCCCCCTTTGAAACCACTTTCTGTTTACCCATGAGCACTTCAGCATACTTCCTCTGATCTCTAAAGAATGGTTTTGTGATTCTTCTGAACCCAGCAGCCTTTTCTTCAGAGGGAGAGTTCAATTTCTTGAAGGAGACTCCTCCCTTATTGTATTTTGCCATGGATACACTCAACCTCATTCCTTTCACTTCGAATCCATCTAGATTACGAACTGCGTTCTTGGCGTCTTGGAGATTATAGTATCTGACGAAGCTGAAGGCTTCCCTCCTGAATTTTCTTGCTTTCCTTGATATGAAAATGTCATTTACCCTCCCTTCGTTTTCAAAGATCTTCCTTAAGGCATTGATTGTTGTATCCAGGGGAATGTAGTCCACAAACAGAGAGAAGATCCGATCTGCATCATCATTTGATTGTTGGGGCTCTCGTGGTCCGCACCCTCACTGGGGGCGGGATAATCCTTAATTACCACCAGCACAATCACTTTGATGCCTGAGATGTTTCAGATTGCTCGGAGTGACGGCATATTGGGCTGTGACGTTTGGTCTTCGACGGCCCAATTCTGGGAAAAATTGCCTTTTTCCTCTTTCATTGTCTCTGGCCAGATAAGGTTCTCTCTTTCTGCGGTCTTGCCTGAGACCGGAGCAGGATGGTCGAAGCTGAGGACGGGGAACGGAGGTCGGTTGATACAGCAGGTTACCGTTTGTGATGTGATTGGCAGTTCTGGAATGTTGGATGCAGACGCAATCTCTTCTGCTCCCTGATCTTCTTACTAGACGCATTTTGAAAAATATATATATTATATTAGGAACTAAGAAAATAAACATAAGCCTGGTACATGTTTTACAAACCTGCAGTAGCCAAGTTAGGGTAAAGGAATCCTTCACCATCGTCTGACACATCGACGAAAGAATCAAAATTGGCGAATTTTAGGGAAGATACACTTATTAAACAAATTGAAAACCAAGAGTAAACTACTTCAGTCATATTTCATTGATGATGATCATTGTCCTATGAGCCGTTCCAATATTGAGACTATTAAGAACTTGTGCTTTATGTGTCCCTTCAGTGCTCAATGCCATAAAGAGCTAGGCAACTGGCTTCAACCATCCATCCCGTAAACGATCGTTAATATGATCAACTTTAATTGGAAAGTGAGCTACTTCCAAAAGAAGGTGATTATTGCAAGTATCTGTAGTCTGTGTGATTATATTTGGAAGACCAGGAATGAAGCAATTTGGCATATTTGCGTGAGCACAATAGCTAATGTAATTAAAATTGTTATGTAAGAAATTAAGTCTATATTTTCTGCTTTGTATCTCCAATCTCAAACCAACTTGTGGTTTAGAGATTGATGGACAGTTTTGACCGATTTGTTTTTGTTTTGAGGTCTCTACCTACTGTATGCACATGATGTAACATCTCAGAATAACTCGGGTCGTACGGAAAGAGAAGATGACCTTTTAAAAACGAGGCAACTATAATCCGAGTCAAACCGGGATGTTAGAAACAGTTTAAAACGGTTTTGAAGTTAAGGAAAACGTGCGGATCGAGTTCTATTAGCGTTATTAAGAACTACTAGATAATAAGAAATTCTTAGCAGCGGATAAGAACGAAAAGTTAAATCTACCTATTACAACTTGAGAACGAAAATCGCCTCATAAAAACCAAATGTTCTTCAAACTTAACTAGAAATTCTAATGATTTATTTCTTATCAAACTTCTATATTCTAAAGATTTATTTCTTCGAGGGTCAATCCTCACTCCCCAGACCTGCAACTTAACTTACTGCTAGTCATTGCCCAGATAGGAAACATCATCGCAGGGTCGTTAAGACCAAAAGTACACGTCAGCAAACGTCGCATACCAAATAAATAATAACACAAGAGAAAGTTTTAATTTATTAGCTGACAATTCACAGAACCTTACGTTTCGATCATGCTTATTAAGAATAATTATTTTCATGTAAAAGGTTAGTCAGCCATACTGCTGTACTATCCAGCCATACTGCCAGTACACTCCAAACTCCATAAGTGAGACAATACATTAGGGGGAGCTAACCCCTAAGCAAGTCTCTACCATAGACACTTGCCTTACTTCGGTGCCTATGGTTAAGTATAAATACCCCCGCGGTGGCTCATAATGCCCTCATAAACCGCGAGTAATTCATTTCCACCAATTGACGTCATACTACGTCCACTTTAAAGTTAGTGAGGTCATACTACCTCTGCTTATCAAAACCATGTATAATAATTATTTATTCGAAAGATAACATTATTCGTACTATATATCCATACTTTACTTTTGTATACCATTATTATATGATACATCGGACTAATGCGAACCACGCTGCGTGTACATACCTTAAGCAAGATAACCAACTCACAAGCGTCTTAATCAATTCCCGGTCACGAATCGACTTCCTACAAGGTTCAATCGTATTCGGGAAATAAGCACACATACACATTTTCTCAAATTATCCATAACACACATATACAATCACATCC
>NC_080050.1:12603231-12630881 GCF_026212465.1 Amaranthus tricolor | reverse complement strand
TAAAATAATTTAAAGTTTGAGTTAAAATTGTTGCACATGTAACAAGTTATGTGACTTGTATTTTATGTATAGAAATCGTTTATATATATATGTATAAAATATTTAATTTATTTGCAACATGAGTAAATAAAGTTTTTGAATAAATATTATAAGTTTTTCAAATTGTTGTAAGTAATTGCGCAACTTTAATTTTTACCTCCAAAGTTTACGTTACTTCTTACGATTCATAACCACGTTACAAATTAACAAGTTTCTAATTATCGTAGAATTTTTTTTTTAATTACTACCATTACTAATTAAAATATTTAGACGTTAAATTTTTGATTAAAATGTGGTTAATTTCTACAACTGTTTCATGAATTTTATTGAATTTTATGAATGCCTTGAAATGAATTTTATAAATTAAAAAGTTAGTTTGATCACATATTACATTACCACTTAATATGAACTCTAATATCTTTCTCGATCCACTTATTTTGCTCCATTTATTATCTGTAATTTATAATTTACCATTATTAGAGTAACGTTGTACAATCTATCATTGCTGCTTCTATCAGGATTAAAAGAATACAAAAACTTGGACGATACGGTCTCATTATGATACACTTTCCCTTGATTTTTTCATTTGTTTGGGCATTTATGAATTTTGACCTTAAAGATATCAATTTTGACTTTAAAGGTATCAATTTTAATGTAAAGTAAAACTGAAACAGATCAATTAAAATAAAAAATTTCAATTTGGACCTATAAGTGATCAATTTTGACGTTAAACTTATCAATTTCTACCTAAATATGGTTATATTTTACAATTTCATAATGAAGTTTTATAAAATGGTAATATTCTATCATTCTATGGATGAATTTCGATAAAACTATCAATAATAGTGTTAAAATTATTAACATATTAAATTTGAACTAAATGCTATACAATACATCTATACAATTTAAATACTTATTTTTAAAACGATAACTAAAGACTGGAAGTTCAAAATTAAGTTAGATACTGAAACATCATTGTCAAATTATATGTCATAAATTAACTATTAACATATTCAATTTGAATTACAACCTATACAATATCTTTATAGACTTTGAATACTTATTTTGAAAACGATAATTGATGCTTATATGTTCAAAATTGAGTTAGATAATAAAACATTAATTGTGATAATTTAACTATTAACATATTCAATTTCAACTATTTACAAATATATATATATATATATAAACATGTTAAAAAAAGAGTAATATCACTATTATTAATCGATGATTAAAGAATACAAGTACTCTTATATTCTATTAGAACCATCATGTTGCATTGAATATGAGTACTTATGTTGTCTAGTACAATGTTTTAACACTATTATTGATAGTGTTATTGACCATTCATTTGTTGTTTGAAATTTATTTATAAAATGATAAAATAATATTATTTTATTAACTTTGTTCTCAAATTATGAAACAGAACCATATTTAGGTAGAAATTAATCAGTTCCACATCAAAATTGATCAGTTATAGGTCAAAATTAAAATTTTTTATTTTAATTAATCTGTTTAAAGTTTATTTTAAGTTGAAATTGATACATTTAAATTCAAAATTGATACATTTAAAATCAAAATTGAAAATGCCCAAAAATTGGAAAAAAAAACGAGAGAAAACATATGAGGTTGTTAGACGCGCGAATTGAGTTGATCCAAATTGAGAGTCTTATTGCGAGGCCGTCTCGTCCAAGATCAGCTCTTAAAAGAATGCAAACATAAAGCTGAATAAACATTTAGAGAGGCTCACCAAAAACATGCAAAATGAGGTTAAAGTTTCCTCTACATAATAATGTATGAAGATAAACCCAACTATGGTAATCTACCATATTTAATAATAATCTATTTACATTAACATTATATTTAAGATCCAAAAACCATCATTGTTCTGATAACCCCTTCAAATTGTCAAGGAGAAAGAGCAATTATGTCCCAAACACCAGTGTTCTCATCATCACTTTCAGTAGCCTCACTGCTGGAGCTGCTCCCATTATCTTCAGCTGGAGTTGTGGGAAGCGAAATCTTCAGGCTCGTATCCAACCCCACTTTGATCTGTTCTTTCACTTCTGTCTCAAAGGATTTGGCAGTGGAAGTTGAACCATGAGCAGCACATCGAGATTCTCTGGATGCTGATGAACCCAGATAAGGCGGCTTTCCTGAGCGGGCTTTGCCTCTATTGATATGCTGTTCACAGTACTTTTGATACGGAACAACACCCTTCTTGCACCGCCACTTCTTTCCATCGGTTCTTTTGCACCTTGGTTCGGATTCTGTGTTCTTCTTACAGGTTTCAATCCTAGCGCATATCGTACCTGCAACTTAGCGATAAACACCTCTAAATGTAGAATTTGAGCGACAAAATTCAATTTTTTTTACACGAAGAGCTGATCAATCAAAGTTAATTCAAGAAATCGTATAGAAAACACGAATGTAGAATCATCAGCCCAAAGAAAGAAGAAACGTAGCTTATTAAAACAGCAAGATCAAGAAAAAAGGACGAAACTAAAAACATAAAAGCTACCAACATTAACAAATAGGCACCCAAAATATGCAGGAATCAGAAGATTTGACACAATCACACAAATACAAGCTAAAAGAATGTAATGTACAAGTAATAAGACTAACCATTTGGAAGAACACTTTTGGGAGAAAAATCGAATCCTGAAGCTGGGTTGGTGACGGAACTTCTTGGACTCGTGACAATACTAGACTTTGTCTCGTTATGTTGGTTCTTGTTCCGATCACTCTTGGCAGTAGTATTGTTCAAGCTCGGAGTTCTCATCATAACCATACTTGAGCCGTTCTGATCAACGTTGACCAGGAATTGAGCCTTGCTACTACCACTGTTAATATTTGTATTTGGGTTTAAGCTGATTCCTTTGGGGGTTCCAGCATTAGGAGAGGCTTCCACAAGCTTTCTTGAACGCTTACTACCTCGATGCATGTGCTTCTCGCAATATTTCTCATTTGGAATTACGACTTGCTGGCACCTCCATTTCTTGCCATCAGTCCTCCTGCACCTCCCGGGCTGCAGATTAGTCTCCATAGCTTGCTGGTAATGGAATCTTCTTCCGTTTAATGCTTGTACTGCAATCCATTTTCGAACCAACAAAAACAATGTCAAATCCTTTAATCCCAACAAAATCATTCTCAAACCAAATCTTAGTAATCGTGATTTCAAGTAACATACAACTTCACAATTCAAATACTTGTATTATACCTCTTAAATTTTATCACTAGGTTAAGTTTTAATACAAAAACTATAGCCTTAATATCAAAAGATTGGAATAGGAGTGCTAAAAACAAAACTTACTGATAAATTCGAATGTAGCATTACAAGTCAAACCTACTTCCCTAGTAACTTCTCATACTGAGTTCCAAATCTAATATGATCAAGTAGTTGGCAGTCCACAACTATCATTGATCACTTACACATTATGGTCTCCTTAAAAGTAAAGCAGATGAAGTTTGAAAACTCAAAATCACATTAAGCAACCAATTAAAAGTGAAAATTTATAGTAAAATTAAGCTACAAAGTTCAATAAATAAAAGAAATCAAGCAAAATCACATCAAACACCTTAACAGGCTAAGAAAATACCACTGAATTTGTTGTATGATAGGGTGAAATTGGACGATGGAACACACGCAAAATGGAATCGAACAAAACACAATGTGGTATAAGATAATGTTTTAGAAGTTCCGTGTGAGACGCGAGTCTCTAGCTTATCGAAGATATTTGTAGAGTGTCTCCTCTTAGCGCAAGGTGACCACACTATCCACTTTTGCTTATGCACTTATCCAAGAATGGTTTTGTGCACACACCATTATGATCAAGTTGAATGGAAAGAATACGAATAAGAGAAGAATAATAAATAATAATGAGTTAAAGGAGGAAATCAATATAATTAAATCATATTTTGATGGGAAAAAACACTCTGATTTAATCAATCAAGTTAAAGGAGGAAATCAATATAAAGAGCTGTTAAAATATAAAGTAATCAGCACGAATCAAATGTCAACGTTTGGAATCATTAAACAAGCAATAAGAAAGAAATAAAGAGCTAACAGCTAAAATCCGAGGAGTCTGACAAAAGGGAGAGCTCCATTGTGTCAGCACACTCCTCTGGTTCTAGCCTCACAGAGTGAGGGCTTCAAGCAAAAGGAATGAGCGCTCCTCTTCCACCTAAACTATCTTTGGGTATAACAGAGTTAAAATCAATAATACTTTGGAGTTCATGTAAAGTTTAGAAGTCTTCAAAACCTGACTACCCGATTTTGTAACCGTATCCGACTTGAGAATGAATTTATAAAAATCAATATAAACAGAAAATATGATTTAAACCGACCCAAAACATTTGACCCGAAATTGACGGAAGGACCAAAATGAGCAACAGCACAATTACTATATGAACAAGCATATGAACAAAATGAACAAGCAGTACATTTCACCCGAAATCAACGGATGGCCAAAATGAACAAGCAATATGAACAATAAAATTTAATCCAAAATTTAAATCATAATGTTCATATGTAAGAATCCAACAAGCAGCACAATTAACATAAAGATTTCAAAAATTAGTCAAAGTTGAAGACTTTTAAAGTAATTAAATAAATTATCAAACAAAATAGAATTTGACTTACAAATAGGAAAAGATTGTGAGTCTTGAGGAAGAGAGGAGCAAGAAAACTTTCTCCAAAGAGATATAAGAAGTTGAAAAGGAACAGGTATACCCCAAACAAAGTACTTAAATATTAACAATTGTCTATTTAGTTCTTCCAGTTGTTCCTCTGTAAACCTGACCACTGAACATTTCCTGCACTCCTTTTTCTCCACCAATTGATCATAATCATCATAAAGATCATGATGATCATCTTCCTCTTCCTTGTTATCTACCATCAAAGTTCTGTTAAAGCTGTTGTCTTTTCTTCTGTGTTCAGAACTTCCTATATCGCAGAAACTGGACCCACCTATTCCAAGACCAAGGTTGATCAACGGTTCAGATTTATCCTCATTCCACCTGTCATTTCCATGCTTGTTTTTCTGATCAGTATCCTTACATTGTCCTTCATTAATCCAAAAGGTAAAGCAAATTTAATCAGTAATAATCATTTAACCAAGAAATTAACAATAAATGATCTTTAAAGTTGAGATTTAAAAAAGAAAATAGGATTATTTATGGTTAAATGAAGTTAAAAAGAGAACTAAATATGGCAGGAAATAACCTGTAGAAGAAAAAGAAAAAAAGGTGACAAATTGGGGTTTCAATCTGTTCATAATTTCATACTAATTAAATTTAATTTTTAAAAAGAAAACAGAGAGATACATCCTAGCCAAAATGAGGAATTGGGTTGTATAGTAGTATCTGTATGAGAAAGTGGATGATGGTAAAAAGAGGGGGAAAATCTGAAAAACAGAGAATTGTACTTGAGGTCCTTTGATATTTGCTGGGCTCAACAACGATGATTTAAAAAAAAAATGGTTTAAATTTAATCTTTATAAATTATAAAAACTTAATTTGGATTCGTACGAATTTTACTACTCCTATTACTTTAAGAATAATTTGTGAATTACCTTTAAACTTTAACGTTTTTACGAATGACAGCCTAAATGTTTATTTTTTACGAATTACAAACATTAAAGTATCAAAGTTTATAAGTTCAGGAAAAAAACACAAAACTCCGACCTCTTAACCTAAATTTCTAAAACACTAAGATGGTCAGAATTTTGTGTTTTGGTCTGAACCTATAAACTTTGATACTTTTGTTATTATAATTCGTAAAAAATAAACATTGTTGCAAAAACTGTTAAACTGCAAGGCTATTCGCAAATTATTCTTATTTAAAAAATAAATAAAATTGAAAATTTAAAAATTATTTTTCAATTCTTATATTCTAAAATTTTTCATAATTGAAATTTACTTGTTAAAATATAATATTTATCATCAAACACAATCTAATTATTTTGATTTATAGTTTGATGAAAAAAAGTGATAAAAAGATAAATATGGTATGGCGTAACAAGGCTGAAAAGGTGAAAAATTAAACTCATACTGTCAAAAATACAGGGAAGGTTGGGTCACTGAGAATAAGTGGACATCTGACAATTGGAGAGACAGGGTCAGGAAGGGTTCTCAATTTGCCTTACCATTTATTTTAACCCATTTTAATAAATTTATCTCATTATTATTAATATATGGAGTTCGTTCCATGTGTGTTCTCATTTATTTTTTTATAGTTTTTAAAGTAAAATTTTGAGTATTAATATCTCTAAATGCATAATATGAAAAATTATAAAAAATATATAATAAAAAAGTATACATTAAGACGAATCTAACGAGATCTCATATGGATATATTTTATCATCTATATGTTTAAAAATATTAATCAAATTTCTCTGTCTAAAATGAAATATTATAAACGGAAATAACATTATGAAACGGAGGAAGTATTTAATAATAGCATGAAAATATAATTAACATTGTATTTCAAATATAAAACGTTAAAATTATTTCAAATAAAACGTTAAAAGTACGATATTTCTAATAAAATGTAGTAATGGATAAAAATTGAATGTGTATAGGAGCAGAGAAAAGCATTTATTATCAGAAATTGGTGGACAAGTACTTGTCAGTGGCAGAGGAGTGAGCAAGTGAATGTCATTTTATTTCCTTTTCCTTTTTGTATTTGTATTTAGTATTTGGGTTTGTATTTGTGTTTGTTTTTGATTTGGTTTGAAAATGTGAATGGGAACGTGCTCCTTACGACATTCTTCAATTGCTCACCGTAAGACAGTTGTTCCAGTTACCACTATGTATTTGCAATTCCATGTTGTGTTGCTCCGCTTTCCCCTCATAATGAATCTTTTTCTACATTTTACTTTGTGATGAATGTTTTACTACTTTCTCGGTGTCATTCAACTCCATCCTTATTATTCGCCACATTTTTCATTTTATCATCAATCCTATTTTAAAGTAATTTAGTAAAATAATGAAAATGTCCTTGAACTTAAAATTTTTAAAACTTCTATAAAACACTTTAAACTCACTCAATAACACTTTTATCACTTCAAAAAACACAAAATCTACACATAAAATTAATCGGAGCTAAAGTGCGACTGAACCTAGGAGGAGCCGTTAACAAAAACTTGAGGTAATTTCTATTTTAATGTAATTCAAAATTCAAAAAAAAAAAAATTACGAGTAGCACAAAAAGTGCGACTGAACCTAGGAACAGTCGCACTTTTTTTGGGACTCGTAATTTTTTATTTTTTTTTTTGAATTTTGAAATTCCTTTAGTTTATTTAATTTATTTTTTAAGTTATTATTATTATTATTAATAAATGTTGTAATAAATTATTTTATTTTAGTATATTATTATATTATGATAATATTATTATAGTAATTAGTTTTGAATAAATGTTTAATTATTTTTTAATAGGAAAATTTACCCAGAATAATCCAACCTATTCACGATTTTCCTACAATAATCCCAACTATCGATTAACCATGAATAATCCGAACTTAGGAGTTTCTTTGCCTTGGGTACACCCGGGTGACCTGCTACCTATTGTAGCAAGTCATTTTGAATATAAAAAAAAAGATAAATATTTTTAAAAATGGAAAATTTACCCAGAATAATTCAACCTATTTACGATTTTCCTACAATAATCCCAACTACTGACTAAATGCAGAAAATTACCTGTTTCGCCGGTAAAAACAAGAGCAACAACAGCACAGGTTAAGTGAGTCAATAGTTGGGATTATTCATGGTTAATCGATAGTTGGGTTTATTGTAGGAAAATCATGAATAGGTTGGATTATTCTGGGTAAATTTTCCTTTTTAATATAATAATAATATATTAATTAAAATTTAGTTGTTAATCATTTATTAATATAATAATTTTTGATAAAATTTTATTTTAGTTGTTAATTAAATTTTAGTTTTATTAATATAATAATTGTTTATTTGTTTATATGTGTGAATTATTTTAGTTGTTAATAATTTATATGATTGTAAGTGTTTATTAAATTTAATTAAATGTTTATTAAATTAATATTTTAAGTGTAATTAAAATGAATATAACTTAATGTATTTTTTTATGCTTTTAATTTTTTATTAATAGTTTATTAAAATATGAAAATTGTAGTAAATGGCTGGAAATCAGGAAAAAGGAAAACGCTTTTTTAGAGGGTTATTGAGCGGCAATAGTTCTAGGCTGAATTTACTGAAAGGGGATCCCCATGAGAGGGGGGTTACGGGTTCTGCAAGGCGAGCCAGGCAGGAACAGGCGGCCAGACATAGTCAGGTCCAACGTTCGAGTACCCTAGACCATGTGCGTAGTCGCTTTGAGCGCCAAACTAGCGGTGACATCTTAAGTACAAACTCACTCTAGAACGTCCTTCCTTTTGTTTATACGAAGCACGTGTAAATTGAAAACCAATTCTTAGTGCTATCACATCAGCCCAAGCATGTAAATCATCTACAGAATCAAATTCCCTATCGATAACAAATCTATCAGAGTAATCTACTTTATCCCCTAAATTTTCAAAGTCCTACAAATATAAATTTATTCTTAATAATTAAAAGATTAAACTATTTAATATATTAACAATATCAATTAGTTTAATAATTCAAATTTCAATATATTAACAATATCAATACAAAAATATGAAATAAAAAACTTTACTAAATAAAATACATATATAAAATAAAATAAATTAAAATAACATCAATAAATAATTTAAGTCAACACAAATATATATATAAATATATAATAAAATAAAATAAAATAATTTACTATAATATTTAATAAATAATAATAACTTAAAAAATAATTATAATAAATAAAAAGAATTAATTTTTCAAAAAAAGAAAAAAAAAAATTCCAGAACCCCAGTCCCACAAAAAGTGCGACTTGACCTAGGAGGAGTCGCACAAAAAGTGCCACTGGACCTAGGCTTTGTCGACTCAGCCTAGGTCCAGTCGCACTTTTTATGCGATTCTCCTTAGGTCTGGTCGCACTTTTTGTGCGACTGGAGGGGTAGTTTTTTTGTTTTTTGAAAAATTTCGAATCGATTAATTACTTACCGAATCGTTATCATGCTTATTTTGGTTCGCCATTGTTATCCGATGTACACTTTTAGCTTGTTTAAGTTAATATAGTGTTTTTAGAGAGTTTTAGAGAGATGATACAGTTTTTGAGTTAGAAAATTATGCAGGGGAAATTTTGGAAATTCATTATATATAGGGTAGACCTGATCATGGGCGGCCCTGCCGAACCCGGCCCGAAAAAGTGAGGGTTTGGGTACCAAAATATGGCCCGATGGGCGGGTTTGGGTAGAAAATAAGTAGCCCGATTTTTTTTGAGACGGGTTTGGGATTGGTGTTTGGCCCGCAGGCCGGCCCAGCCCGACCCGAAAAGTCATGGGTTTTGGCACTTGCATTAACATTATTGATATCATTTAATATTTTTCTAGGTCCGTCCCAATTGAAATAATTGCTTGACATAATTAAATTTTATTCTCATTAATTTTCTTTGGTGCTATTTATATTATGAAAAAATTGTCTCTGTTAGATTGCTTAACGATTGTCGTAATAATTTCAAATAATTAATGTACTTAGTTTTTCTTTTCAGTTCGTTTCTTTTTTCCAGAATATTCTTTAGATTGTTAATCTGATTTGCTACCATATTTCTATACGAAAACAATATAATTTTTATGTAGTAATTTTAAACTACATGCTCCTATATGAAATAATTAAAACCTTTAGTATATGTACTGAAATATTGGAAAAATAACATCTTAATTAATTTTAAAGAAGACAAATACAATTCCGTTTCAAAAAATTTAAAATGTTTGATCTAATATATTAGAGTTGTATAATAAAATAAACAAAATATTATAATGTATAAATAATATATAACATAGGCCCGCAAGTCCGCATATTACGGGTTTGGGCAGGAACTTTTAGGCCCGCACTTCGGCCCGGCCCGACCCTGCCCGTATCAACGAGCTTTTTTTTCCCACCTGGCCCGGCCTGGTGTTTGATCAGGTCTAATATAGGGTGACGATAAAATGAAAAAGGTGGTGATATTTAGTACTAGCCTTATTTAATTTGCTTCTTTTACTAATTACTCCCTTCGTATTCTAATATTCTTCTCATTTGGAATATTTCACTTTAAGAAAAGAGAAATTTAATTAATGTTTTTAACACATATTTAGAAGATAAAATATATCCATGTGAGATCTTGTTAGATTTGTCTTAATGTATACTTTTTTATTATGTATTTTTTATAATGTTTTATTATATGTATTTAGAGATATCGAGATTTAAAATTTGCTTTGAAAACTGTGCAAAAAGAAAATGGAAAGAACAAAAAGAAACGAAGGAAGTATTTCTTTTACATTTCAAAATATTTACACTATTTAATTTTTTTATGTATCTTTATTAAGATGAATTCAATCAGATACTACTTGACTATATTTTAACTTATAGATTAAAAACTAAACACTAATTAATTGGATGATTGAATAGTGTAAAACATCTACGGTTTAGATTAAAAAAGAGAATACATTTATAGATGAAATTGCAAGTTACTAGAGAAAATAAATTTGTGAATGAGTCAAAAAATATCCGAGGACCATTTTTCATTCCTACTTTTGGAAATTTCATTATTATTATTATTAATATTATTATTATTATTATTATTATTATTAAAACCCAGCAACTTGCTTTTAAAGGAAGGTGACCATTTCTATTTGCTAATATCTGCAATTTGTGTTATTATTTATGGAAAATCAGATATGAAACTATTTAGCAACTCCATATGAGCACTGTGGATAAAAAAACTTTGGCTCATGTTTGAAATGAGATTAAGATTAGATTTTCTTCTTTGTATTCTGTTAAATCTGAAAGCAACTCTTGGATTAGAGATCTTGTCTCTTGATGTATTTTTTTCTTTTTCGTTCAGGTCTTGCCTATTGTATGCACATGAAGAGTCAACTGGTACAACCCTTCCTAGAAGATGGATACCTTCTTCATACTAATGCAAAATTATAGTAGATTGAGATTCCTAACTATGATGAATCGGTCTTTGTTTTGGTGCAATAAAATTTCAGCTCTTTTCTTGGCTAGGATCCCTGATCCTATTCAACTTCAGATTGCTCAGAACCTTCATCTTCCTCTTGGTAGGTTGCCTTTTAAGTATTTGGGTGCCCCACTCATATCCAAACGCCTTGTGGACAAAATGACTGCTAAAATTCAATCTTAGAGCTCAAAGTTCCTCTCATATGCAACTAGGGCTCAATTTGTTAGTGTGGTTCTTCAAAGTATCTGTACTTACTGGTGCCAACTCTTTATTTTGCCTATGGCTGTTATAAGGAAGATGGATACTATCTGTAGATCCTGCCTCTAGCATGCAGATCCTAGCAACAAAGCTCCAAGAAATATTAATTGGAATGATGTTTGCACTGCAAAAAATTTAGAGGCTTGGGAATCAGGAATTTAGCTAGATGGAATGAAGCTGCTGTAGGAAAACTGGCTTGGCATGTCACCTACCTCCAGGTTTCTTTTTGGGTTCGCTGGATTCATGGTGTATATACCAAGGGCGCCAATTGGTCCATCTTCAACCCCCCTTCATAGCAAGTGGGTCCCTAAAGAAGAATTGTTGAGTCAAGGACAAACTTCAGACCTGGATTTTGAAAGACAAATACAGTATCAAAGAGGTATATCAAGAATATTTCTACTATTTGCCTAAAGTCCCTTGGAGTAGATTTGTTTGGAATAGAGCCTCTACCCTCTAAGTCAGAGCTTCTGAGGCTGCCTCAAGGGTAACCGGTTCCTTCACGAATTGAGGGATTGATTCGGCGAGGGCCTTAGTCACACTCGCCGCTGCGTCTGTCACCTCTGTAAAAGGAAGAAAAATAGTAAGGAGAGAGAAAATCTTCTACTTTGTTACCTTTAGAACTTTTTTACCTGAAGAGGATGTTATAAGCAGGTTAAAATAAACCTGTAGAACTTTGTTACCTACAGAGGCAGGATTAGAGGCGGTAGTTGTAAGGTGGTCACATCTTCGCTTAACCCATCGTTCCTGGGAAGGATCGACAAGAGGAAGAGGAGTGAGCACAGCAGAACAAGGGTTCTCCCTTTGTTTCCTCTTCTTCTTCACCTCTGCCAAGGGCAGGCCCTAAAAAGAAGCCACCTCCCCGGAAACAAGGAGACGAAGAAGGAGGAAGAGCTGGAACAGCTGGAGCAGGCAACCTCAACCCTTCTCTCTTCGGTTTCGTTAAAAACTCCTTAGAGAAAAGGTTGAAGTCAGGATGCACCCAAGCTGGCACATCATTAAATTTACTCTGGAAGAGGGGGACCCTACCCACTCCACAAAGTTGACGGTGCTTACCAGGGGGCACCACCTGATCAATATCAAAGGAGGCAACCGCCCTATTGCCCATCAGAGGATCTTGATAATAGTCATCAGCAAAACGCTGATGGAAGTCAGCCACGGTTACCTAGGTCGCGCCTTAGAAATCTATTCCCAGAGCTAGTACTCATTGGATAACCTTCTCTTCCCATCTCTAGGACATTTTGGACGACCTGGCCTGAAGAAGTCCCTAGAAGGGTTATACCCAGGTTGGTATAATGGACTTGACCCCAAAATTCTGCTGGAAAGTAACAGGGAAAAAGAATGAGTGAAGATCAAAAAAAATTAGAAACACACTCATGCAGAATTAGTCATGATTACTAGAGGTCAGGTAGGTTGACATTCCAACCAGGGAAAAAGGGGGCTCCTTGCACAGCACAGCCACGTGATAGAGCCACTTGTGGTCGTACTCCAACTCGGTGAACTCGTTTGTCCACCTCTGAAATTGAAGAAAAGCGTACCTCTCCAAAGGGTCAACTTCCTGACTTCATTCATTGTTAGGGGAGGATTAAGTACAGGAGTGGTCCAGTAAACCGAAAGATTATAGTGGTAGGGGTGGTCAGTTGTAAGAGGGACCTTCACCCATATCGTTCTATCAAAATAATATTTTAAATCAGACAAGTCAAGGACAACCACAGTGGTCCCATCCATCACCTTGGCCGAATAATGTAGCTTATTACCCCGTTGTTCGATCTTAAACAAAGACCTAAACAAGTCTAACGTCAAGGGATAACCCATAAACTCACAGTGCCATATGAAAGAGATGATCTTCCTTACGGCTTAGGGAATCAACTAATTCAGATACAATTGATAAAAACACAATACCTTATAGAGGAACCAGTGCATGGGAAAACAAAGCCCGAAAATGAAGTGGTATAAGTTCACAGGAATGTAAACGTTCGTAGAAGGAGAAGTAGTAACGATAACTTGGTGTGCCTGCATGCCAGGCTCTCCCAGACAACACCAATACCCTTGTTTACGGGATAGACGAAACCTATCCTCGATAACAAACTGTAATCGCCCTTCCACCATGATATCCAAAATCTTCTCAGAAAGAGTGGACTGAAGCAACTTACCCTCAAGCTCGTCTACATCCAAAATGCTAAAGGTCATTGAGGCCTCAACAGAAAGATCCAAAGAGGCTGAAGTTGGGAAAGCATCGTCCCAGTATAGATGCTCCCACTCCACACGTACCTAACCGGGAGGAGCCTCAGCAGAAAGATCCAAAGAGGCTGAAGCTGGGAAAGCATCGTCCCAGAATAGATGCTCCCACTCAGCACGTACCCAACCTGGAGGAGCCAAAGGGAATGAGCGACGAACTTAATTGTCCGATTTGTTTAAATGAAAGTCAAATTTTAGGTCAGTAGCAGTAACCATTTTCTTCCTACCCATATTTTTAAGAAAAAGAAAAGACGAAGAGAGTCAACAAGGCAATACGATCAAACAGCACCACAAGATGGTAAAATCGCAAACAATAGAAATTCAAAGAGTTTACTTCAAGAAGAAAGAGAAGTTCAAGAGTCGAGAAAGTTTTTAAAGTGGAAATCCAAGGGGTATTTATAGATTTCTCAATAAATGCATCAATCATAATAATCAAGAAGATGAACGGCCACGATTAAAAGAGATTTGAAATTGCTGAAATGAAGAAAAGCGAATGGGCGAGAAAATGAAACAATACAGCATAAGTGGCACCACGGGTCCACACAGGATTTAATTCGCAGACAATCAAATGAAATCCACCAAACGCGTGTCGAGACTTCCCCAACAAGCCAAAACTCACATCACAAGTTAAATTACGAAAAGGGGTGTAGACTCAATAAGGAACGGGAACATCAACAAGAGGGGGGGTGAATTGTTGTTGTTACTAGTTTAAGCGTTTTTGCCCTGTTTTTGCGGAATTGAATAAAATAAATAAAGCTTAAACTTAGAGCGAAATAATTAAAAGAGACAAACGATTTTTACGTGGAAACCTTCTAGGCCTAAATAGAAGGAAAAACCACGACCCCTCAGGATTTCTAAATTCTCCACTATGTTTAAGGCAACTCGTTACAATTACATTAAACATCTTACTTCACTCGAAGTGCATCAACTAGGCCAACTCTTCTCTCTCAAATTGCTTCACTCAAAGCAACAACCTTAGCTTCACTAAAAGCTAAATTCCTCAATAGCTTCACTCAAAGCTATCTAATTCCCCCTTAGACTCACCCGAGTCTAGTTACAAAGATTCTCTCAAAAACCCTTACAAAAGGATAAAAATTCTCTAAAATAAAATCAATGAGTTGCACAAGAAAATATTATAAATTAATTGGCATTTTTAAAACAAAATTTCTTGTAAAAATTCTCCCAAAATTACGTATGATTTAATGGCACATACTAAGGCAAGTTTTGAAGAATAACCGAGTCCACTATTTATAGAGCTAAAATCCCTAATAAAATGGAATAATCCAATCCATTATTCCCTATCAAAAGATCATGGGGAAAATGTGGATTACACTATCAAACGGTTATTTCCATAAGCCTTGAATAAATCAAACATACGGTTAAAGCAATAATAACCGCTGTTTCCTAATAATAACCGCTGTTCCCTTAAGCAGCAGTTTCTTCAGCAGTTCTTGTTCCACTACTAACTGCTAGAACGTTTTTGCTATTAATAGAAACGGTTATACTTAATAGGAATGGTTATTTGCTAACTTATAGGTATAAAGACCGGTTAAGAATGATAGCTAAGACCCTTTCAACAACCACTATTTCTATTTTTAGCAAATCCAATATTTACTAAAAATAGATCCTAAAATAAAGGATCTTTATTTAGAGGCTCATACGTAAAGTAATTTTAAGAAAACTTTTTGCCAATTAACTATAATAAATAATAAATGCAACAAATCAACTTTATTTAATACATTAACTAAAAATAATAATTATAAATAAATAACCAGAATTTCCAGTTAACGTAGGCTGACTCCAGTTCAGGAACAGTGCGCTGTCTCCAATTTCCAGTTTTGTTAGAACATCCAACTTAGGAACAGTAGACCTGCTGTCTCCATTTTACATCCCAAGCGATATACTTCTTCTAACATCTTTCGGATCCTTTTGACACGTACATTTCCATGAACTAAGTCATAGGTACTATCAACGATCATAATTACGACTGGATATCGACCTGCACACAATCTCTAAAAACAAAAACATATTTGTTTAAATAAAGTGTAGTCATCATCAAAACTCAAGAGGTCCAACAAATTCCCCCTTTTTGATGATGACAAACTTTTAAACAAACTTAAAATAAAATTAGAGTAAAATCAATATTATAGAGCATGTCAGAGATTAAAACAACTCTACATAACTTAGTAAATTAACTCGTTACAATATAATTTACCAAGTAATCATAGCAACACAGTTTACTCCATATAGTATAAAAACACAATATAAAATATATGTTTTTAAATAGTTTCCAAAAATAGTTAACATAAATCACTAAGTATTTCAAATGTAATAACTTTGAAATCAGAACAATTAATCATATAATCAGAGCATATATCTTATACTCCTATCAACAGAACATTCAAAACAATTATTAGAACAATTCATCATCATAGTCATCAGAGCAACAGTTCATCAAATAACTTCGATTATCAGAGCAATATAAATCAATCTTGATCATAAGCATCAGAGCATCAAGCATTAACAAAAGGTGTTAACTATATACTGACAATAGATTAACTATATTTTGACAATCACAGCAAAATCAGCAAGCAATAAACAATCATCAGCAGTACACAGCCAAACAGCCTTAGATCATGAATCATAACCTTAATCCTAAAGTCCAACATAATAGATATGATCAGAGCTAAGCATACTCAAGCATTATTTAAGTTTGTGTCAAATATTCCCCCTTTTGACATCAATCAAAAAGAATTGGAGCAATCAAACCACAGCACTAAGCATATAGTCATAGTCAAAGAGAGAATAAGGATGCACAAAGTAAAAAGCAGTAACAATGAATGCAAACAAGATCAGCTATGATTAATCGTCACAGATAGTTAGTAGCATAAAAGAAAACGTAGTTCGTAGTATGAATTAGGACAAACAGTACCCCAGCTGGTACAAATCAAAAAGCATAAAAAGATTGTTTAATGAAAGTGATGGTTGCAACAAATAAGAATATATTGAAAAGTATCAGGAGGAATTAAGATGCAGGAGCTTCATCATCTATATATTCTGTTTCCACCTCCACAGTATCCAATTTAGCACCCAAACGAGCCTCCATTTGAGTCATCTGGTCAGTTAGTGAGGCTAAGGAAACACGAACTTCATCTTGAAATTTAAAGAAGCGATCCTGCAATTCATCAAGTTTGAGGAGAATGGAGTCTAAAGGAGTTTTAGGAACTGTTGTCTGGTCAAAGCCTTGGTGGGAAAATGTGTGAACAGGTGGTGGTGAAGTTGGTATTGGTGATGGTGATGGTGATGGGAAATGATGGGATGATGGAGTGATTGGCTTTGGTGAGGGGGAATGACTTGGTTCAGCCCTAGAGTCATCATCAAGGTCAACTACAGGTCTTTTCCCTTTGGCAGCAAGCCTTCTGCTCTTCCTTGAGGTTGAGCAAGACTGCTTCACAGTAGGCACAGATACCTCCTCCTTGCAGACACCAATGTCCTCCTTCTCCTTATCAGAAAGAACAGTCTCCTGTTCCTTATCTCCAGATCCTTCCTTTTCCTGTTCCTCCATTTCAACCTCTCCCTTTTCGGTTCCTTCTCATTATTAGAATTAACATTGATTGTTTCAACAACGTTCTCAAGGGTCCCATTCTCATTTAATTTAAGGTGTAAGTTATTTAAGCACTTGGCACCTATCATATTGTTCGGACCCATGGGAAAGTTTTGTCCTTCAAGTGGAACACCTATCTTCCTAAAAATCCAAGTCAGCAAACCTCCATATCCAATTACACAACCTTTAGAAATACATTCACTTAAGTGAGAGATCATCAAAGAGGGAAAATTAATTTTAATATTGTTAGCCATACAGTAAATTAGGGTTGCATCTCGTAAACTTACTTCACTACGTTTGGAATTTCGCGGCAAAACAAATCTACGTGCAATGTTATACAGCAATTTGTGTAAAGGGGATAGTGCATTATGGCTGACCTTCCCTCGTTTTTCAGTGATCTCTAAAAATTTCCAGACATCCTTTTCATCTATTTCAAAGAAAGTTATCTTTGATCCAACATAATAAACATCAAATCCATTTGCGGGCACACCTAGCCATTCTCCCAATTTCTGACTGTTAAACTCTATTGTAACTTCTTTAACAGAACTCGAACACACACCATGATTAAGCAAAAAATTCGAGACAAACTCACGCATCAGTTTTGGGTATAATGGATTGCAGCAATATTCTGCGATCAAAGACTCCCAAGACTGAGTCTGTAATATAGTGTGTAACTGAGGAAAAAAGTTTGAATGATACCATTTTTTGTCTAAACCAAACCCAACCATCATTTCTTTTGACACTTCTTCAGCGTTCAAGTTAACATCGACTTTTGCCTTCTTTGAAGATGATCTATTTGAAATGGTCGGTCTTTTCCTCTTGTTCCTTGCTTGCCATTTAGAGCCACCAGGAGTGTCCTGCTGTTCTTTTGAAGATGACTCTTGAGCAATTAATAAAGGTGTTGGGTGGATAATTCTTAAAGGCTTAGGTTGTTTCATTTTGGGTGTACGGCTCTTGGTTTTCATGGTGATTTGATGAGTTGATGGAGCGACATTTTTCAGGAAATGTAAGAGGATGAAGATGATTTTGGAATTCAGAGTTGATTGCGTTTGAGGATGAAGGGTTTAGGGCTTGGCGTGTGAGAGTGTATAAAATGAATGTGAGGGGACGTGTGTTTAGGTGATTCATGTTCCTTATTTAATTTGCGCATATGAACACAAAATGTGAAATGGAAACAGACGAATTTAGTGAAGAACTATGATGATTTAACTCCCGCTATTTTAATAGAAATTGCTGGGTAAATATATATTAAATATTATGAAATTTTTTATGAGAATGAAAATAAATGGAAATTTTATGCTACTATAATCTGATCAAATCAAACAAGCAATCATATGAGAATTCACAGTATATACTTTTAAATGGTGCGTACCTGATCCTTTCGATAATCGATTTTTCAATCAAGATTTTGTGGTTGATCGACCTTTTCAATTTTCATTCTATCTTTAAGGATCACATATGTCACTCACTTCAATGCAACTTGATCATGCCAAGTTCCAATCTCATTTTCTCATGTTGTTCCCTTGGAAGCGGTTTAGTCATGATATCTGCTATTTGCTCGTTGGTGTTTACATGCTTTAAAATAATATTTTTATTTTCAACATTATCCTTAAGAAAATGATGCCTAATGTGGATGTGTTTTACTCGTGAATGATGCACTGGATCTTTAGAGATACATATGGCACTGGTATTATCACAATAAATAGGAACACATTCAATTTTAATACCAAAATCTCTTAGCTGCTGTTTTATCCAAAGCATTTGGGAACAGCAAGCTGCTGCTGCTACGTATTCAGCTTCGGCAGTGGATAATGCAACAGTGTTCTGTTTCTTGAACACCATGACACTAAACATTAGCCAAGAAATTGTACCAAACCTGACGTACTTTTTCTATTTACAAGATCTCCTGCATAATCTGCATCACTAAAACCTTTCAAATCATAGACATCACTTTTAGGGTAAAATAGGGACAAGTCGTCTGTTCCCTTCAAATATCTTAAAATTCGTTTAACTGCAGTGAGATGTGATTCTTTAGAATTGGATTGAAATCTAGCACATAAACCAACACTAAAAGTAATATCGGGTCTACTAGCAGTTAGTTATAATAAAGAGCCAATCATGCCTCTATACATAGTTTGATCAATATATGTTTCATTTGGGTCTTCATCTAATCTAACATTTGTAGCCATAGGTGTATTGTTGGTTTTAGCATTATTCAAGCCATATTTCTTGAGAAGTTCTTTTATATATTTTTGTTGGTGAATAAAGATACCATTAGCTGTTTGTTTAATTTGTAACCCAAGGAAGAAGTTTAGTTCTCCCATCATACTCATTTCAAATTCATTACTCATTAGGTTAGCAAATTCTTTACACAACAGTTCATTGGTGGCTCCAAAAATAATATCATCAACATATATTTGAACAACTAAAATATCCGAACCTCTATTCTTAAAGAATAAGGTTTTGTCAATTTTGCCTCTTACAAAGTCATTTTGAATCAAAAACTTTGATGGTCTTTCATACCATTGCCTAGGAGCTTGTTTCAAGCCATAAAGAGCTTTATCAAGCTTGTAGACATGATCAAGACAAGAGGTAATTTCCAAGCCTGGGGGTTGTTCAACAAAAACTTCTTCATCAAGAAAACCGTTTAAGAAAGCACATTTCACATCCATTTGATATAATTTAAAGTTCATAAATGCAGCAAAAGAAATTAAAATTCTAATAGCCTCTAACCTTGCTACCGGAGAAAATGTCTCAGTGTAATCAATACCTTCTTGTTGATTGTACCCTTTGACCACGAGTCTTGCTTTGTTTCTTACAATTATTCCATGCTCATCTAACTTATTCCGAAATACCCATTTCAAACCAATTACTTTCTTGTTTTTTTTTTTGGTTTGGGTTCCAAGTGCCATACCTTATTTCTTTCAAATTCATTTAATTCATCTTGCATGGCTACTATCCATTCGGAATCCTTTAGAGCTTCTTCGTGATTTTTAGGTTGAAGTGATGATAGGAACTCAAAATGTGCACAAAAGTTTCTCATTTGGGATCTGGTTTGTGTTCCCTTATTCATATCACTTATAATCAAATCAAGAGGATGATAACTTTGATATTTCCAAGGTTTGGGCACAAACTCTCTTGAGGGGACAGTAGCATGTTCTGGCTCAACAGCTTGATCAATATTCTGTTCAGCTACTGGATCGCTTTGCTCTTCTGTGGGAACAGCTGTATTGGGAACAGTCTGTTGGTTCTGAAGTACCGGCTGTTCCAGATCAAGATCGTTCCTTTCTGCTAGGGCTGAACAGGGTTTGGTCTAAACCGTAAACCAAACCGGACCAAACCGTAATTTAAGTATTTGGTCTGGTCTACGGTCTGAATGGTCTGGTCTGGTTTTTTTTTTTTAATGGTTTACGGTCCGGTCTCGGTTTTTAAATTTGTAGACCAAACCGGACCAATAAACCGGACTAATATTAGGATTTAGGGATTAGGGTTATCCTGATTCCTGTATCCTCATTTCACATTTGCATTTCCTAATCCTGTTGCCGTCAATTACGAAAAGGCAAAAGTTGCTTCCTTCTCCCATTCTCCTCTCTTCCTCGCCTCCTCCCCAGCCAGCCCAGGTCTGAGTACAGTCGCCTCGCCTCGCTTCCTTCAAAGCTTCAAGCTTCAACCCATCGACAGTCGACCTCCTTCAAACGACCTCCTTCAAAGACGCCTCTGCTTCTGTGGTTCTTCGAGGCTTAAACGCTCCTCCTCCAATCTTCATTCTCCAATCTCACTATTCACCACGGAATCAAGTGTAGAATCTCGTAATGTAAGTATATTGGTTGATTTTTTTGATTTTTAGGGTTTTTTTATCAGTTTTTGATTTGTTAGGGTTTTTGTTTCATCCACCATTTCTTCTTCGACATAACTAATTTTTTATTGTTAATTATAAATAGCTTTGAATCTTCTATTCTTCGACATAACTTCAGTTTTTGCATTGCTTTGAAGTGGTTTATGAATTACTGGATATCTTCTATTCTTCTGTTTTGATGATTACTGGATATGGGCTGTTTTGATGATTACTGTGAGTCTGTGACTCTGTGAGACCCATGTGTAGATTTCCTTGCTCTCCCAGCTCTTTCTAATCTTCCGTCTACAAGCATGTGCGCTGGCCTACATTCCATTTTACTTCTGATTGCTGAAGGAATCACTAATACACAGAAACTTATTTGGAACTGTATCATATATACTTCCTATAGAGGTATATCTGTAAATTGAGATTGAAATGGAAGTGAGTTAGAAAAATTTGAGTTAGTTAGATTCTTAAAGCGTATAATATGTTGAATGTTAAACTTGTTGGTATTACTCGTTTGATATGTTGAATGTTAATATGTTGGTATTACTCGTTTGTAGACTAAATAGATTGTTGATGATCAATTGTAGTTTGCAATGTCGATGGATGAACCTTTTATAATTTGATGGAGGATATTGCTGATGTATTTGATGATGATGTATTTTGGATTTGATGATGTATTTTGTTTACAGATTATCGTTTATCTTAGATTCTCACTCAATTAAAAAAATTTAAAAAAAAAAAACCGTAGACCAGACCGTTCTAGAACGGTTTGGTCTGGTCCGGTCTGGTCTTTTGACTGGTCTGGTCTGGTCTGAAAAATTTCCAGACCGGAATTTTTGGTCTGGTCTGATTTTTCTGTCAAACCAGACCAGACCGGACCGTGTGCAGCCCTACTTTCTGCCTCTTTTGGGATCAGCTGTTCACCTGCTGTTCCTTGATCTTGCATTTTCATTTCTTCTTCATCATTCTCTAGATTTGCAAGGCCTATCTTAAAATTTTTGTATCCTGTTCACTTGACAAAAAGTTAGTTTCATCGAAAATTATGTGAACGGATTCTTCCATGCTCATTGTTCTTTTGTTATAAACTCTGTAAGCCTTACTATGTGATGAGTAGCCAAGAAATACTGCTTCATCACTTCTTTCATCTAACTTCCCTATATTTCGTTTTCCATTCACATGAACAAGACATTTGCATCCAAACACACGAAAATAGGAAAATTTGGTTTAACACCTTTAAGCAATTCATAGGGTGTATTTGAAGTGATTGGTCTTATTAATACACGATTCAAAATACAACATGTAATATTAACAGCTTCGGCCCAAAAATTTTTAGGTAGACCACTAGCAATTAACATGGTTCTAGCCATTTCCTCTAAAGTCCTATTTTTCCTTTCTACTACACCATCTTGTTGTGGTGTTCGTGGTGCCGAAAAATTATGACTTAATCCATGTTCATTGCAATAATTAATGAAACTTGAATTTTTGAATTCTCTTCCATGATCTGACCTTATGTGAATAATTTGATTATTGGTAGATTTTTGTATTTTGTTAGCGAAAGAAACAAACTCATTAAAAGCTTCATCTTTACTAACTAAAAATAAAATCCAAGTAAATCTACTGTAATCATCAACAATAACAAACACATATCTTTTGCCACTACAGCTTTGTGTTCTCATAGGTCCACATAGATCCATATGTAATAACTCAAGTGGTTTAGTGGTGGTCACAATATTCTTTGATTTAAAAGATGACCTCACTTGTTTTCCTTTGGCACAAGGATCACAAATTTCATCCTTAAGGAATTTTATAGCTGGTAATCCTCTAACTAGGTCTTTTGATCTTAATGTATTAATCAATGTATAACTAGCATGACCTAGACGCTTATGCCAAAGAAGTGGGTCGTCTTCTATAACACTATAACACGTTAGACTGGTTTTGGGAACAGTGTCCAGGTCCAGTACATAAGTGTTCCCTTTTCTGATTCCCTCAACAACGATGTCTCCTGTGTCATTCCTAGAAATAATGCACTTTTCAGAAGTAAAGTTCACAGAGTTACCTTTATCGCAAAATTGAGAAATGCTAAGTAAGTTATGTTTCAAATTCTCGACTAAAAACACATTATCGATAGCATGGGAACATGACCTTCCAACTTTTCCTTTGGCGATTATCTCACCCTTCATATTGTCACCGAAGGTTACTGTTCCCCCATCATAGGCTTCAAGTGAGAGAAATTTAGATTTGTCACACGTCATGTGCTTGGAACACCCACTGTCGAGATACCATGAGCTGTTCCCCCTCACTTGGACCTGAAAAAAATTAATGGTTAGTTACAGGAACCCAGGCTGTCTTGGGTTCCTTGTCAATTTTACAAGAATCTGTTTTCTTCATCCAAACGTTATCGACATAGTTTCTGTTAGAGACAGTGTACTGTTCTCTTTTGGTGCACTGGTCCTTCAGATGGCCAGTTCCTCCACAGAAGAAATAGATTCTGTCACTAGGGAGATCAACGTATACCTTTTTCTTCTTGCTATTCTTAAAGTGATCTAGGCATTTTGAATTTTTACTTTTAGCTTCTTGAATCCATTTGGGAACACTTTTGATTTTCCCTTTTTCTTTTGAATTTAATTCAAGCTCTATTTTATCACTGTTGGAGCGGTTGAATTTGAAGCTACTGTCCAGATTTTGAAAATCTGTACACAGGTTCTTAATAGATGCGTCGTTTAATTCCTTATTCAAGCCTAGCGATTTGTATTGCGATAACTCAATATTAAGAATAACATTTTCCTTTTTAATTCTCTCCATATTTTCCTTTAGAATTATGTTTTGGTCCAACAAACCGAAAAATCTGTTTTGGACATCGGATCTAAAGGTGTTTATATAGGAGACATGGTCTTTACTTACTTTGAGCTCCTTTTCTAATTAGAGACACTTATCATTACCATTTTTAAGTTTAATTCGTGTCTCCTTTAGCAACTCTATTAATTTATTTTTACTCAATTTGGATGGATGGACAGAAAATGAGTTAGAAGAACATACCTGCTTTATGGCAAAGTCATTAATTTCTATCTTTTCAAAATCTTCTTTTTCAAATACGGTTTGGGTTTGGGAGCAATTTCATGATTGGAGTTAGTATTGGTTACCTCAAAATCTCCAATTTCGATGACTCTCCAAACTTGATGATTTTCCGCTTTGATGATGATCTCCATCCTATTCTTCCATTATGTATAGAATTTTCCATCAAACATGGGTGGTCTTTGAGTAGAATACCCTTCTTCCATTCGCTCGTTCATAATTGACATTTTTGGGAACACCAGGATTCCGCCCTCAGGGTTTCCTGATCTACTGGGAACATGGCTCTGATACCAATTGTAGACTCAATTAGGAACGGGAACAGGAACAAGAGTGGGGGTGAATTGTTGTTGTTACTAGTTTAAGCGTTTTTGCCCTGTTTTTGCGGAATTGAATAAAATAAATAAAGCTTAAACTTAGAGCGAAATAATTAAAAGAGACAAACGATTTTTACGTGGAAACCTTCTAGGCCTAAATAGAAGGAAAAACCACGACCCCTCGGGATTTCTAAATTCTCCACTATGTTTAAGGCAACTCGTTACAATTACATTAAACATCTTACTTCACTCGAAGTGCATCAACTAGGCCAACTCTTCTCTCTCAAATTGCTTCACTCAAAGCAACAACCTTAGCTTCACTAAAAGCTAAACTCCTCAATAGCTTCACTCAAAGCTATCTAATTCCCCCTTAGACTCACCCGAGTCTAGTTACAAAGATTCTCTCAAAAACCCTTACAAAAGGATAAAAATTCTCTAAAATAAAATCAATGAGTTGCACAAGAAAATATTATAAATTAATTGGCATTTTTAAAACAAAATTTTCTTGTAAAAATTCTCCCAAAATTACGTATGATTTAATGGCTCATACTAAGGCAAGTTTTGAAGAATAACCGAGTCCACTATTTATAGAGCTAAAATCCCTAATAAAATGGAATAATCCAATCCATTATTCCCTATCAAAAGATCATGGGGAAAATGTGGATTACACTATCAAACGATTATTTCCATAAGCCTTGAATAAATCAAACATACGGTTAAAGCAATAATAACCGCTGTTTCCTAATAATAACTGCTGTTCCCTTAAGCAGCAGTTTCTTCAGCAGTTCCTGTTCCAGTACTAACTGCTGGAACGTTTTTGCTATTAATAGAAACGGTTATACTTAATAGGAATGGTTATTTGCTAACTTATAGGTATAAAGACCGGTTAAGAATGATAGCTAAGACCCTTTCAACAACCACTATTTCTATTTTTAGCAAATCCAATATTTACTAAAAATAGATCCTAAAATAAAGGATCTTTATTTAGAGGCTCATACGTAAAGTAATTTTAAGAAAACTTTTTGCCAATTAACTATAATAAATAATAAATGCAACAAATCAACTTTATTTAATACATTAACTAAAAATTATAATTATAAATAAATAACCAGAATTTCCAGTTAACGTAGGCTGACTCCAGTTCAGGAACAGTGCGCTGTCTCCAATTTCCAGTTTTGTTAGAACATCCAACTTAGGAACAGTAGACCTGTTGTCTCCATTTTACATCCCGAGCGATATACTTCTTCTAACATCTTTCGGATCCTTTTGACACGTACATTTCCATGAACTAAGTCATAGGTACTATCAACGATCATAATTATGACCGGATATCGACCTGCACACAATCTCTAAAAACAAAAACATATTTGTTTAAATAAAATGTAGTCATCATCAAAACTCAAGAGGTCCAACAAGGGGCAAATTAAATGTTGTCACATCTATACCCCTATTTTCCAAGATAAATATTACCAAAGCCAAACAACCTGAAAACCCAAAAAACTATGACACAATGGTCGTGTGGAGAAGCAAAAATCGTCTTGTGGCACAAGACCCTGAAAACCCCATACAGGACGGTCCAAGAACTCTAGGTCCTGAAACATGACGCCCTATAAATATCATCCTGAAACACAACGCCCTGAAATAACAAACCAAGAGAACATAAACACATGAAGAGCTCACCCTGAAGAAACAGACCTAAGACGCGTGCAAGCATAGTCCATGTCTTTTTAGCAGGTCCGCTAAAACACATGAACTAGGGGGCATGTATAGGGATAGTGCCATCACACATCTCATAAAAAACAAGTAAAGAAATGGAAATTTTCTTTCAAAAAACCCGCAAAAGCAGACACCACAACTCTGAAGAGCACTCAAAAGAAGAACATAAACCAGAATCAGACTAGTTGACTTATTCAGCCATAACTCAATAGGCCTGAAGGGCAAATTGTATGTGCTGGAACATGACCCTCAGTTCCAAGACCCTGAAAAAGGAGAAACCCCAATCACTAGGGGTGTTCAAAAATATCCGGATCCGAAAACCCGATCCGAAAAACCAGCTTTTCAATTTTTAAAACCTGGTAAATTACCCGGTTTTCCAAATTTGGATATTTCGGGTCGGGTACCGGGTTTTAAAACCGGGTATTCGGGTCGGATACGGATCGTGAATTTTGGAAAACCGGGTACCCGGTATCCGGTTTGTAATTTTTTTTAATTATTTATTCTAAAAAAGTAAAAACCCTTGCTTCTTCATGCCTATCCCGTCATTCACTGATTTCACTCATTCTTGCTTGAGTTGCTTCAGTTCTTCTTCTTCATTTTTCTTCACGCCATCATCTTCTCCAATCTTCATTTTCACTCATTTTCCCCCAAATCACAATCCAACCAAAATTAGAAACCCTAAAAATTGAACTCAAAATCAATTTCTGAAATCCAGATCTAGAAAATGTCGGGAAGAGGAAAGGGAGAAAAGGGATTGGGAAAGGGAGGAGTTAAGAGAATTAGTGGTTTGATCTACGAAGAAACTCGTGGAGTTTTGAAGATCTTCTTGCCTTCTTCCTCCTGCGTTCTTCAATCCAGACACAATCATCTTGCTTCTTCAATCTTCAGATCTTCTTCTTCTTCTTCTTCTTCTTCAGTTCTTCACTTCTTTAATTGGGTAAGTTTGTTTCAATTCATCACCATTCTTCTTCTTCTCTAGATCTTCTTAATTTTTTTCGCATTTCTGATATTTGTCACTGATTTAATTTTTTAGCATTTTCGATTTTGTCATCTTAGTTCATCACCATTTTTGATTTTCTGATATTCATCACCATTTTCAAAAAATTTTCACAGATTTAAGTTATTTGGTACGTTTTTTTTGCCCTTTTCGATTTTGTCACAGATTTATTCAGCCATTTTTGGTACTTATTGAAGATTTACATGGATTCATCACCATTTTCCGATATTCTGATTATTGTTTTGATATTCTGATTTTGGGTAGCCATTATAATATTTGATTCTGATATTTGTTAACTTGTTCAATATTTTTGATGTATATGATGATGGTAGATTATATATAACAAAATTCTGCTTGTATATGATGAATTGATGATGGTAGATTCACTAGTTTGGTAATTCTGCTTGTATATGATGAACTAATGAATTGATGATGGTAATTTAGAGCATACTGTCTTTACTCTTTACTCATCTCTGAAATAAAAAAT
>NC_080050.1:12547407-12598131 GCF_026212465.1 Amaranthus tricolor | reverse complement strand
TATGTATATATATATATATATATATATATATATATATATATATATATATATATATATATATATATATCTATACATATATATATATATATATATATATATATATATATATATATATATATATATATATATATATATATATATATATATATATGTATACATATATATGTATATATATATATATAAGTATATATATATATATATGTATATATATATATATATGTATATATATATATATATGTATATGTATATATATATGTATATATATATATATGTATATATATATATATATGTATATATATATATATATATATGTATATATATATATATATATGTATATATATATATATATATATATATATATATATATATATATGTGTGTGTGTGTGTGTGTGTGTGTATATATATATATGTGTGTATATATATATATATATATATATATATATATATATATATATATATATATATATATATATATATATATATCCTTAAATAAACGTGCTTGGTAGAGAGCAATCTTATATATATCCTTAAATAAGCGTGCTTGGTAGGGAGCAATCTTTGAATGGGTGACCTCCTGGAAATTTTTCCCGGGTGCGCACGAGTGACTCCGAAGTGCGCTGAAAAGACTTGTGCTGGTTTGTGGGGCAAGTCTACAGTCTCCATGGGTTGGCACCGGCGGTCCGAGTGGCCGAGATGTTGCAGACTACAAGACATCAAACAGACTGCACCACCAGCAGCCACAACCAGCATCAGACATCAATAAATCATCAACCGGCCGAGTAGCCTTAGTTACAACTACCTCTGTGCATACGCCTCTACCATCAGCCCATGCAGATCAGATTAACAAGCAACCTTCACTAAGAAAACACCTCACAAATAGCATCCCCACAGACTAGCAGACACAGCCACCAACAGAAGCAGAAGCACTAGTATAAGAAACAAAGCACCCCAAAGACACCACCATAACCATAAAATAAAGAAAACCACACATCAACATAGCAGCAGAACCCTTACATCAACACTTGAGATCAGCTGACAAACAGACCCAACAGACATAACAAAACCCAACAAACATAACAAAACCCAACCCTCACATCAACACTTAAGTTCAGCTGACAAACAGACCCAACAGTCATAAGAAAACCCAACAAATATAACAAAACCCAACAAAAACCAGCTAGTAGCAAACACAAACCAAAACCAAACCAAACACCCACCAAAATCCAACCACAAAAGTACAACAACAAAATAGAAACACATCATGACCACAAACAAAAACCCATCACAACCCATATCCCCACCTACAAATTAACACAGATAAGAAAACAATAGAAGGAAAGGAAAACCAAATAGCAGTGCACCACCCTATTCTAAACTAAACCACCACCTCATACCAAGACTTAAAAAGCTAAATCCCTCATATGATATAAAACCACATTACTATCATAACGATGTCCATTCTACAGTTCATCAGGCCAAATGGTTATTCTGATTCTCAACATCTAAGTTAGATGATCTCGAGAAGGAACCTTACTCTCAAACTTAACCTGGTTAAGCTCATACCATAAACACCATACAACATAGAACACAATCGAATTCCATAGTCCAACAAAGGATTTCCTATGCTGAAACGGTTATAAAAACGTCTTTGTTAAAAATTACTATTTTAGTAAGTAAAATGAGTTTCTCATTTTAAAAGTAAAATTTTACTACAAATTTTATATATCAGTTTTATTATTTGTGGGGACCAAATAAATTATACGACAAAAAATATGGGTATATTATCCATCTGATACTTTAATGAGTATGAGTATAAAGTTGAGTCACTCGTAATTTTGCCACCTAACTTATGATTCATCAAGCTAACTCCTTTATTATAAACTTGTACACTCCATTCACCTTTCTCCTTCATTATCAACTTAGTATAAAATTTTTGAAAAAAAAAAAATTCATCCTCTTCCAAGCATAAAATCAATCTGAAAAATTGATGTTTACTTTTCCATTGTAGAAGAAGGAGAACACATCTAGTACTATCACAATCTCCATCTCTTTTGGGTTAGAAATAAGATTTCTTTATGTGTTTTTGATTTCATACTTTTATATTAATTTCATGGCTAATAGGGCCTTAAATTGATATTTGATTGTTTTATGTTAGGCTTTTTATGGTTAATTAAAGTAGCATCAAGAGGAAGCTAGTTTGAAGTTCATCAAACCATTGAAGAACTTACTAGCTAAAGTGGATCTTGGTTTTGATTTTTTGAAATTTTGCGTGGAATTAATCTTGCTCAAAGGTAACCCACAAACTATTCTATTTAAGTATTAATTGAATGCTTTAAAGTAGTTTAGTATTTGTGGATTCAATTTGGGACTTTGATTTAAATTTAAGTATCAACTTAAATTTAAGATGAGTATATGAATTCAAATAGTAATTGGATTGTTTTTAGTGTTGATTAGTATTGGTTGTTTGGGTTATTTAGATTCTAGTGTAAAACATAACCTTTTGGATATTGACAGAAACTGAGCATTCTATTTTGGCCATTTTCCGGTCAGTTGTGATTTTTTCTAGGTTCTAGTGTCTTCATAAGATTAGTAGAGCTCCGAGTCACAGTCATGTGGGCCCTTGAATCGCCCCAAAATGAGTTCGTATGAGAGAGTTATGTCCAAAATACTAAAAGACTCTAATAAAAATTAACAATAAGCTTTCTGTTTTTTCATTTTCAGGTCAGTTCTGATTGTTTCTAGGTTTTAGTGTCTGCACAAGAATTGTAGAACTCTGAGTCATGGTTGCGTAGCCACTTGAATCACCTCTATATAAGTTTGTATGAGAATGTTATGACCAAAATACTAATAGGTGTCCTGAAATGGTACTAATACGGCTTTTATAAAGTGGGATTAGAAGCTATGAAATAAATTGGGTATTCTTTTAATCAAATCTCTAAGGTTATTTATTGGGTATTTGGGATCAATTTAGGGTTATTATTCTTTCTTTATTGATTGGTATTTTTGAGTTATGGTCCTTCATTGATTATTATGGATGTTGGTACAAGTATCAAATTTGGAAACATAAGTATCAATTAGGTATTTAATTAGTTGATATTATTTGGATAGGATATAAGTTGCATATTGGGATTTAAGATTGGTGTAATTAGTTAAACTCCATTGATAGTAACTCAAGTTCTTATATGTTGATGGTTGATGATGAATTGATTTATATTTTAAGTAATGATTGTTGATTTCAAAGAAAATCAAGTGAATTCTTGTTTTGTTTTATAATAAAATATTCGACATTGAAAAATGTCCGTTTTTGGGAATTGGCAACGGATATTTATATCTGGATTATTGTGAAATCCTATAGCTTGATAATAGGTAATGGTTATTCGGATCCGTCTCGTGCCCCTGATCTCGTTTCGTTCTTGTAAGAACCGTATTTTCGGTGATGACGATCATCCGTGTTCTCAGGATTTAGATCAAGCCTACTTCATGAAGGTCCATATATTCCCACATTTTTAAGTGTTGTTATATCATTGTTTTAATATGAGATTTGAATAAATACGTTTGGTATATAAAGTTTTGTTTGTTTCACAAATGAAATCATATGTTTCATTTGTCGTATTGTTTCGCTATTGACTTGTAAAGTAATAGCCGCATTTTTATTTTCTCTATTAAGTTTTAAAGTTATAGCCGTATTTTGACTCACTATGAACCAAAGGTTCTCAGTTGTATTTATGTCGATACCAAATGGTCTTTTAAAAGAGTTTGGGTTTTGATAAATTAATCTTTTATAAAGAGTTACCAATTGAGCAAATAAAGAAATTAATTGAAGATGTCTGTTAACGACTTGTATATAAAATATAATAGTTTGTTTGATTAGTCAACAATTCAATTGTTGATAGTCTTTGACGGGGCATATCCCTTATGGGGGATAGATCCATTTTTAAGTTAGCTTTGCGGTGGAGAGGATAGCTACATGTATTATGTGTTTCAGACGAGGCGAGGACTTCTTTTGGAAATACATTTTGTAAATTAGATATTTGTATAATTAAATTGTAATGATTTTATAATTTTTTGTAAATAATCACTTAATTATGTAAAAAGTTTTAAATACTCTGATATTGGTTTACTGCGGCTATCGTGCTACAGGTTGGATTTAGCCCAGACTTCTATAAGTCTTCCGCTATGCTTTGTAGACAATATTATTATATTGTTTACATTGGTTTGGGCTGTTTCAATTGGTATCAGAGCCAAAGTTTTTAAAAGAATATAAAAACGAATTTCGAAAATATGAGAGATCGGTAGAATTGAGTGTATGTCGAATCTAGGGATATTACCTGTAAATACTATGTGCTTACTTGTTTTATGTGATAGATGAATCCCTAGGATGTCGTTTTAATGACTGTGTCTGATGTGTTCCATACACCACCCTATTTTTTAATTAATGTGATAAAGTATGTGAAAATTGGAGAAAATCTAAGAGTGAACAATGTGTATAAGTAAGTTTGACCCAAGAACACTAAACCATTATTAGTAAAGTGTAACATTTATGTTATCATGTTATGAGCAGCATTCGTAAGTGATTTCTATCTGTCCTTCTGTGAATAGGTAAACACTATGCCTAGAGGCCGAGGTCGACAATTATCTACTGAGGTTGAAGGCCGTAGTATGGATTCCCAATGTGGAAGGTTGGAGGCGACAAATGAGAGGTTACTTAAAATTCTTAAGGATCAGAATCGTAAGGGTGAACTGGACCAAGAAAGTGAATCGTTTAGAAGGCTTGGAGGGCATAGACCACCATTTTACAATGGGGAATCTGACCCGATCAAGCTAGAAAACTGGATTGACCAGATAGAGAAGGTTCTAGAGGTTGTTAACTGTCCGAGGGGTCTAATGGTCAAGATCTCCTCATTCTATCTTGAGGAAACTACAAGTATGTGGTGGAAAAACGTGAAGGCTAAGGGGGACAACATTCGGATGACTTGGGAAGAGTTTTTGGTAAAACTGAGGACTAGATTTTATCCTATCTCCCTTCAAAGGAGAAAGAAGAGTGAATTTCTCACTCTATCGCAAGAGAAAATGTCCGTTCTGGAATACTCGGCCAAAGTCATGGATTTATCTAGGTTTGCGCCCGATTTCGTTGCAAATGATCGAATAAAAGCCTCGAGGTTCTTCGAAGGGCTAAATCTGAACTTGCAGAAGTATGTTACGAAGTATCGGGACTTTAATGACTTATTTGACGGTGCCTTAGAACAAGAGAGAGTTCAGGAAAAGAAAGATAGATTTAACCGAGAGGGGGAAACAAGTAGTGTACCTATCTAAGAAACCAAAAACCAAGAACCCCAAATTTCAATACCAGAAACCCAGTGGTAAGCAAACCTGGAGTAGAGACTTGACCAAACAACAGAATAAAGAAATCTAGGTGTATCCCAAGTGTAGTCGAAAACATTATGGAGAGGATTGTCGGGGTAAAAGGTTGTGTTTTACTTGTGGTCAAACAGGGCACATTACTAGGGACTGTTCTAAAGGAGGTAATCCAAATAAAATTCCACTTGGAATAAAGGAGGAAAGTTTAATAACAATCAGAGGGTGGTAGGTCGAATGTACGCTATGGGGGGGTGAATCTGAGTTTCCTGATGAATGTGAACCTCAAGGTAATGTCATTTCTGGTGTCCTTAAAGTCTGCAATCAATTAGGTTATGTTTTATTCGATACAGGTGCTGACTATTCTTTTATTTCACATAAATTTCTTCAAAAACTAAAATTTCCCCTTAGTTTTGTAAGCATAAATTTAAAAGTCGGGATCTCTGATGGATCTCAATTTTCTTGTAATAAACTCTATAGAAACTGCTCTATTGAGATTTCTCCCCAAATTTTAATCGCGAATCTAGTAGAGTTTGAGTTGGGTGAATATGATGTCATTTTGGGTACGGATTGGTTGAAAGCCCATAGTGCTAAGGTTGATTGTCGAAGAAGAACAGTAAGTTTGAAGTCTGTGGATGAAAGTTGTGTAATTTTCAAAGGTAGAGAGCTTAAACCAAGTCAGAGGTTGTTCTCACTTTGTAACAGTTCAAAAGAGGATTATTTAGAGGAACTTGGGTATTTATGTTATATTTTGGGAGAGAGTGAAGGGGAAAAGTAAGACTTGAAGAGTATCTCTGTCGTTTCAGAGTACACTGATGTATTTCCTGAGGTTTATGTGGCTTACCACCTAAGAGAGTGGTCGACTTTCACATTGATCTAATGTCTGGAGTCACACCACTCTTTAAGGTAGCTTATCGCTTGACTCCTACAAAAATGGTCGAGCTAAAGAAACAATTAGATGAGCTTTTGGAGAAAGAGTACATAAGACCCAGCGTGTCTCCATGGGGTGCTCCAGTATTGTTCGTCAAGAAGAAAGATGGCTCGATGAGACTGTGCATTGATTACGAGAATTAAATAAGGTAACAGTAAAAAATCGATATCCTTTACCGCGCATTGATGATCTTTTAGATCAATTGAGAGGTGCAAAGGTCTTTTCCAAGATCGATCTTAGGTTAGGGTATCATCAATTGAGAATGACTGCATTTAGAACTCGGTATGGTTACTATGAGTTTGTCGTTATGCCATTTGGGTTAACAAATGCACCTACGGCGTTTATGGACCTTATGCAGAGATGTTTCAAGGAGTATCTCGATAAGTTTGTGGTTGTCTTTATAGACGACATCCTTATCTACTCGAGAACCAAAAAGGAGAATGAAGAGAACTTAAGGATAGTACTAAACTGGCTCAGAAGAGAGAAACTGTATGCGAAGTTCAGCAAATGTGAGTTTTGGCCTGATTAGGTCTTATTCTTGGCTCATGAAGTCTCGAAAGGAGGAATTTCTGTTGATCCAGAAAAGGTGAAAGCTATCATAGAGTGGCCTACACCTAAAAATGTACATGAAGTTCGAAGTTTCATGGGTCTAGCGAGTTATTACAGAAAGTTTGGAAAAAACTTCGCCAGTATAGCCCGACCAATCACACAACTGTTGTGTAAAGACAAGAAACTTGAGTGGACTTCTGAATGTGAGGCGGCAATCTTGGAATTGAAGAAACGGTTGACAAGCACTCCAGTGTTTGGCCTACCAAATCGCAAAAATGAGTTTGAGATTTTCTATGATGCCTCCAAGGAAGGTTTAGGGTGTAATTTTATGTAGAAGGGCAAGGTAATAGCTTATGTAAGTAAACAATTGAAGATTCATGAGAGGAACTACCCAGTTCATGATTTAGAGTTGGTTGCTGTAGTATTTGCTCTAAAACTATGGCGCCATTATCCATTTGGGACTCCGTGTAAGATTTTCACAGATCATAAGAGTCTGAAATACATATTCACTCAGAAGGAACTGAATATGAGACAGAGACAGTGGCTTCAGCTCATTATAGATTATGAAACTGAGATCCTTTATCATCCTGGTAAAGCGAATAAAGTTGCAGATGCCTTAAGTCGAAGACCTCATGGAGGATTACATTTCATGAGAAGTTTGCCGAGAGAGTTATGGTTAGAACTTCAGAAGATGGTTATTGAATTGGTGACTTCAGAAGAAGTTCAGGGAACAATCAATGCGATATCTATGAGACCTACTTTGTTTGATAGAATTGTGATGATGCAGCTTGAAGACCCATCCTTGGTAGAATTGATGTTGCGGGCTAGAGAGGGATCGACCACTGAATTTCAGTATTGTTGATTCAATTAGGAACGGGAACAGCAACAAGAGGGGGGGTGAATTGTTGTTGTTGCAAGTTTAAGCGATTGTGCCCTGTTTTTGCGGAATTATTCAAAATAAATAAAGCTTAAACTAAGAGCTAAATAATAAGAGAGACACACGATTTTACGTGGAAACCTTTTGGGCCTAAACAAAAGGAAAAACCACGACCACTTGGGATTTCTAACAACTTCACTATGTTTAAGGCAATTAGTTACAATTACAATAAACACCTTACTTCACTCGAAGCGAAACAACTAGGCCAACTCTTCACTCTCTAATTGCTTTACTCAAAGCAACAAACTTAGCTTTACAATAAGCTAATCCTCTCTAGCTTCACTAAAAGCTATCTAACTTCCCCCTTAGACTCACTCGAGTCTAATTACATAAACTCTCAAAATCCCTTACAAAAATGATAGAAATTCTCTAAAATAAATCAAAGAGTTGCACAAGTAAATATTATGAATTAATTGGCAATTTAAAAGCACAAAATATTACTTGTAGAATTTCAAAATCAAACGCACAAAAATTATTTTTCTCTTAAAGCATGCGTTAATTCTCCATTCAAAAAACCGAGCTAGTTAGCTTATTTATAATAAAATAAATTTCAAAAAATAGAAAAATATTCCAACCCATTATCCTTAGTCATGGATCAATGAATGATGCTGAATGAATCACAAAACGGTTAATACTTCAGCCTTTGAATAAATCAAACAAACGGTTAAGGCAATCAGTAACCGCTATTTCCTGATAACCGCTGTTCCCTGATAATCGCTGTTCCCTAAAGTAGCAGTTTCTTCAGTAGTAATTCCTGTTCCCCAAATTAATGGCTGGAACTTCATGCTATATTTAGAAAACGGTTTAGTAAAACGGTTATCTTTTGACTAATTCTAAAAACGGTTATCTTTTGACTAATTCTTAGGAAATGGTTATTTTTACTATTTTTAGGAAAAGATTAATTTTATTATTTTTCAGAAAATCCAAAAATAATTAAGACCTAACTGCTGTTCCTACTTTTTAGTAGATCCAAGTTTATCTCCTAAAAATAAGGAATTAATCTTGAAACCACCACGTAAGGAATTTTAGAAATTCTTTTTGCCAATTAACTTTAATAAACTAATGCAACCAATTAATTTAAATACATTAACTAAAAAATAAAAGATAGAATTTATTAGCTAACGCAAATTGACTTCAGTTTGGGAACACTGCGCTGTCTCCAAATTCCAACTTGCTAGAACATCAAACCTGGGAACAGTAGACTTCCTGTCTCCATTTTACATCCCACGTGATATACTCTTCTAGCATCTCTTGAAACCTTTTGACATGTATATTCCCATGAACTAAGCCATAGGTACTATCAACGATCACAATTAATCGGATATCGACCTGCACAAAATCTCTAAACACATATTTGCTAAAGTGTAGTCATCATCAAAACTCAAGAGGTCCAACAAATTCCCCCTTTTTGATGATGACAAACTTTCAAACAAACTTAAAAACAAAATAGAGTAAACCAATGTTGAAGAGTATGTTAGAGATCAAAACAACTCTTCTTAACTAAATGTCATGAAACAAGTTACTCTAGAAATAATCAAAACAACAACTTTATATTATTTCAGCATAAATTATCCTTAACTCAATAGAAAACCTAGTTTCAATATCAATGAGCAACAACTAACAGCTTAGCAACACAAACATCCAAAACCAAACATCAGAAACCAAACCAGCACTTTAATCCATAAGAAAAACAAAATAGATTTAACTAGATCTCAAACATGCTCAAGCATTATTTAAGTTTGTGCCAAATATTCCCCCTTTTGACATCAATCAAAAAGAAGATAAGCAATCAAACCACAGCACTAAACATATAGTTATAGTCAAAGAGAGAATAAGGATGCACAAATTAAAAAGCAATAACAATGAATGCAAGCATGATAAGCAATGACTAATCAAACCTAACAGTTAGTAGCATATGTAAAAAGGTTTAACAAAGTTAACAATGTTTAAGAGGTGTACCCCAGCTGGTACCAAAAGGCAAAGAAATTGTTTGGTGACAGAGATAGTAGCAATGAAACATAAAAGATATTAAAGGAGAACTAGGAAGCAGTAGCATCTTCATCAATATATTTTGTTTCCACCTCCACTGTGTCCAATTTAGCACCAAAACGAGCCTCCATTTGAGTCATCTGGTCAGCTAATGAGGCTAAGGAAACACGAATTTCATCTTGAAATTTGAAGAAGCGATCCTGCAAATCATCAAGCTTAAGGAGAATAGAGTATAAAGGAGCAGTAGGAATGGTTGTCTGATCAAAGCTTTGTTTTTGAAACGGTTGAACAGGTGGTGGTGATCTTGGTGTTGGTGATGGTGGTGGTGATGGGAAATGATGGGATGGTGGAGTGGTTGGCTTTGGTGAGGGAAAATGACTGGGTTCAGCCCTAGAGTCATCATCAAGAGTAACTTCAGGTCCCATCCCCTTGTCTTCTTCCTCCTTATCAGAAAGAACAACCTCCTGTTCCTTAACTCCAGCTCCTTCTTTCTCCTGTTCCTCCTTCTCCACTTCTTCCTTTTCTTCCTGTTCCTCCTTCTCCACTTCTTCCTCTTCTTCCTGTTCCTCCTTTTCCTTCCCCTCTTCCTCATCATCAGAATCAATTTCAACCTGTTCCACAGCATTTTCAAGGATCCCTTCCTCATTTAATTTAAGGCGCAAATTACTCAAACATTTTGCACCTATCATGTTACTGGGACCCATAGAAAAACTATATTCTCCAAGTGGAACACCAAATTTTGAGAAAATCCAGGACAACAAACCACCATAGCCTACCATACATCTTTTGGCTATACAATCATTTAAATGCGAAATCATCAAGGAAGGAAAATTAATCTTTATATTGTTCACCATACAGTAAATCAAAGTGGCATCTCGAAGACTTACCTCACTACGTTTTGAATTTCGTGGCAAGATAAACCTTCGAGCAATGTTGTAGAGTAACTTGTGTAAGGGGGACAGAACATTATGACTCACTTTACCTCTCTTTTGCCTAACGCCTAAACATCTCCAAACATCCTTTTCATCTATTCCAGAAAACGCAATTTTAGACCCAACGTAGTAAACATCAAAACCAGTGGCTGGCACTCCTAGCCACTCTCCTAACGTCAAACTATCAAATTCAATTTCAATTTCTTTAATTGAACTAGAACAAACTCCATCATGAATAGAAAAATTAGAGATGAACTCACGCATAATTTCTGGGTAAATGGGATTGCAGCAGTAATCGCACATGAGTGATTCCCAATGTTGAGTTTGTAGAATTTTGTGAAATTGAGGAAAGTTTGTAGTCTCATACCACTCTTTGTCGAGGCCAAAGCCAACTGACATTTCTTTAGATAGTTCCTCAGCATTCAAGTAGTGGGTTACCTTGATTTTCTTGACAGAACGTGTTAGAGGTGTCTTGGGTCCTCTTGTTCTCTTACGGCCTGCATGTGTTTCCGGAGAGATGGGGGTTCCCTCCTGTTCTTTTGATGAAGACTCAGGCTTAGGAGTGTGAGAAGGTGGGTAGATGACTTGAAGAGGTACAGGTTGCTTCATTTTAGGATTCTGATTCTTGGTCTTCATGGATGTTTTGAGAGAGAAAAGAAAGAGTAATGGAGAGAATGACGGTTTAGGGTTGAGTGAAAGGGAAAGGGTAATGATTATGAAGTGAAAGATGTAACGTGAGGGAGTAAATATACTGGGTATGAAATGACATTGTGAAAGTGGAACAAGACGAGTGAAGGATGATGATGATTCAACTCCTACTTCCTTAAAAAAATTGCTGGGAAAAAAATGTGTTTTTCTTTTTTTTTTTTTTTTTTTTAATATATATAATAAGAAAATGATAATATTATGCTACTACCGTTTGATCAAAATGATCATGCAATCATAAGAACATTCAAAGTATATACCTTTAAAAAATGCGTACCTGATCCTTTCGATAATTGATCTTTCAATCAAGTTTATTGTGGTTGATTGATCATTTTCAATTTTTATTTTTGTCTCTAAGAATCATATATGACACTTCCTTTAATGCAGCTTGATCATGCCAAGTTCCAATCTCATTTTCTCATGCTGTTCCCTTGGAAGCGGTTTGGTCATGATATCTGCTATTTGCTCGTTAGTGTTTACATGCTTAACAATAATATTTTTATTTTCAACATTATCCTTAAGAAAATGATGCCTAATATGGATGTGCTTTACTCGTGAGTGATGCACTGGATCTTTGGATATGCATATGGCACTGGTATTATCGCAATAAATAGGAACACATGCATACTTAATACCAAAGTCTCTTAGCTGCTGCTTTATCCATATCATTTGGGAACAGCAAGCTGCTGCTGCTACGTACTCAGCTTCAGCAGTTGATAATGCAACAGTGTTTTGTTTCTTGGAACTCCACGAAACTAAACATGAGCCAAGAAATTGTACCATACCTGACGTGCTTTTTCTATTAACAAGATCTCCTGCATAATCTGCATCACTAAAGCCTTTCAAATCAAAGACATCACTTTTAGGATAAAATAATGATAAATCATCTGTTCCCTTTAGATATCTCAAAATACGTTTCACTGCAGTTAGATGTGATTCTTTAGGGTTAGATTGAAATCTCGCACATAAACCAACACTAAATGAAATATCGGGTCTACTAGCAGTTAGATATAATAAAGATCCAATCATGCCTCTATACATAGTTTGGTCAATATTTGTTCCATTTGTATCTTCATCTAATCTTACATTAGTAGCCATGGGTGTATGGTTGGTTTTAGCGTTATTCATGCCATATTTCTTAAGAAGTTCTTTTATATATTTTTGTTGATGAATAAAGATACCATTAGCAGTTTGTTTAATTTGCAAACCAAGAAAGAAATTTAATTCTCCCATCATGCTCATTTCAAATTCAGTGCTCATAAGGTTAGCAAATTCTTTACATAGCAATTCATTTGTGGCACCAAAAATAATATCATCAACATATATTTGAACAACTAATATATTGGAACCTTTATTCTTAAAGAATAAGGTTTTATCAATTTTACCTCTAATAAAGTCATTTTGGATCAAAAACTTTGATAGTCTTTCATACCATTGCCTTGGAGCTTGTTTCAACCCATAAAGAGCTTTATCAAGCTTATAGACATGATCAAGACACGAGGTATTCTCAAAGCCAGGCGGTTGTTCAACAAAAACTTCTTCATCAAGAAAACCATTCAAGAAAGCACATTTCACATCCATTTGATATAATTTAAAGTTCATAAATGCAGCAAAAGAAATTAAAATTCTAATAGCTTCTAACCTTGCTACTGGAGCAAATGTCTCAGTATAATCAATACCTTCTTGTTGATTGTACCCTTTGACCACGAGCCTTGCTTTGTTTCTTACAATTATTCCATGCTCATCTAGTTTGTTCCGAAATACCCACTTCAAACCAATTACCTTCTTGTGTTTTGGTTTGGGTTCTAAATGCCATACTTTGTTCCTTTCAAATTCGTTCAATTCATCTTGCATGGCTACAACCCATTCGGAATCCTTTAGAGCTTCTTCGTGATTTTTGGGTTCAAGTGATGATAGGAACGCAAAATGTGCACAAAAATTTCTCATTTGAGATCGAGTTTGTGTTCCTTTATTCAAATCACTTACAATCAAATCAAGAGGATGGTATTTTTGATATCTCCAAGGTTTTGGCACAAAATCTCTTGTGGGAACAGTAGCATGTTCTGGTTCATCAGCTTGATTAACATTCTGTTCAGCTACTGGATTGTTCTGCTCATCTGTGGGAACAGCTGGATTGGGAACAGTCTGCTGTTCCTGATGTTCTGGCAGTTCCTGAACTTGATCAGTAGTTTCTGCTTCTGCTGGAACCGGCTGTTCACCAGCTGTTCCTTGATCTTGCACTTTCAATTCTTCATCATCGTCCTCTAGATTTGCAAGACCAATCTTAAAATTATTTGTATCCTGTTCACTTGACAAAAAGTTAGTTTCATCGAAAATTATGTGAACGGATTCTTCCACACCCATTGTTCTTTTGTTATAGACTCTATATGCCTTACTTTGAGATGAGTAGCCAAGAAATACTGCTTCATCACTTCTTTCATCAAATTTACCTATATTCCGTTTTCCATTAACATGTACAAAACATTTGCATCCAAACACACGAAAATAGGCAATATTTGGTTTAACACCTTTAAACAGTTCATAGGGTGTCTTAGAAGTGATTGGTCTTATCAATACTCTATTTAAAATATAACATGCAGTATTAACAGCCTCGGCCCAAAAATTTCTAGGTAAACCACTAGCAATCAACATAGTCCTAGCCATTTCTTCTAAAGTTCTATTTTTCCTTTCTACTACACCATTTTGTTGTGGTGTTCTAGGGGCGGAAAAATTGTGACTTATTCCATGTTCATTGCAATAACTCATAAAGCTTGAATTTTCAAATTCTTTACCATGATCTGACCTTATGTGAACAATTTGATTATTGGTAGATTTTTGTATTTTGTTAGCGAAAGAGACAAACTCATTAAAGGCTTCATCTTTACTAACTAAAAATAAAGTCCATGTAAGTCTACTATAATCATCAACAATAACAAACACATATCTCTTGCCACTACGGCTTTGTATTCTCATAGGTCCACACAAATCCATATGTAATAATTCAAGCGTTTTTGAGGTGGTCACAACATTCTTTGTTTTAAAAGATGACCTAACTTGTTTTCCTTTGGCACAAGGATCACATATTTCATCCTTAAGGAATTTTATAGCTGGTAGTCCTCTAACTAGGTCTTTAGATCTTAATGAATTAATCAATGAATAACTAGCATGACCTAGACGCTTATGCCAAAGAAGTGGGTCATCTTCTATAACACTTAGACACGTTAGACTAGCTTTGGGAACAGTGTCCAGGTCCATTACATAAGTGTTCCCTTTTCTGTTTCCCTCAAGAATGATGTCTCCAGTGTCATTCCTAGAAATAATGCACTTTTCAGAAGTAAAGTTTACAGAGTTACCCTTATCACAAAATTGAGAAATGCTGAGTAAGTTGTGTTTCAAATTCTCGACTAAAAATACATTATCAATGGCGTGGGAACATGACCTTCCAACCTTTCCTTTGGCGATTATCTCACCCTTCATATTGTCACCGAAGGTTACTGTTCCCCCATCATAGGCTTCAAGTGAGAGAAATTTAGATTTGTCACCCGTCATATGCTTGGAACACCCACTTTCGAGATACCATGAGCTGTTCCCCCTCACTTGGACCTGTAAGATAATTAATTGTTAATTATAGGAACCCAGACTTTCTTGGGTTCCTTGTCGATCTTACATGAATCATATTTATCAATTTGAATGTTATCGACATAGTTTCTGTTAGAGACAGTATACTGTTCCCTTTTGGTGCACTGTTCCTTCAGATGGCCAGCTTTTCCACAGAAGGTACAGTACCTGTCTCTAGGAAGATCAACGTAAGCTTTCTTACTTTTGTTATTCTTAAAATATTTTAGGCCTTGTGATTTCTTACTTTTAGCATCTAGAATCCATTTGGGAGTTATTTTGATTTTCTCTTTTTCTCTTGAATTTAATTCAAGATTGTTATTGTTGTTACGGTTGGATTCCGAATTCATTTTTAAATATTGAAAATCATTGCATAAATCTTTGGTAGATGCATCTATCAATTCCTCATTTAAGCCTAATAATTTGTATTGCGATAGCTCAATGTTAAGAATAACATTTTCCTTCTTAAGTCTCTCCATATTTTCCTTTAGGATTATATTTTGGTCCAACAAACCGAAAAATCTGTTTTGGACATCATGTCTAAAGGTGTTTATGTATGAGACATGGTCTTTGCTTACCTTAAGTTCCTTTTCTAACTTGAGACACTTATCATTGCAATTTTCAAGTTTAACTTGTGCCTCTTTTAACAACTCTTTTAATTCATTTTTACTTGGATTGAATGAATGGTCAGAAAATGAATTAAAAATATTTACCTGCTTCTCCTTGCCTTTATGTGTAGCCATGAGACATAGGTTAGCTGTCTCCTCTTCTTCGGGAACAATAGTTTCATTCTCACTTTCAGTTTCTCCCCATGCAGCAATCATGGCCTTACGAAAGTCAGTCTTGTTAAAATTTTCTTTGTTCAACGGTCTTCTTGAATCTCTTGTCTTTCCCTTGCCCTTTTCATTCTTCCATGTTGGGCAATCCTTGATGAAGTGTTCGGTACTTCCACATTTGTGGCATTCAAGATTTTTTGTTCTTCTTTCTTTGTTGTTTCTTTGATTTGCATACCTGCTGTTCCTGAAGAACTTCTTGAATTTTCGTACCAACAAAGCAGCCTCTTCTTCATCACATTCTGATTCGTCCTGTTCCCCCGCTGCCAGAGCCAGTCCCTTGTTCCTAGAACTGTCTGCTGTTCCCAAATGCAATTCATGTGTTATTAGGGAACCAGCCAGCTCCTCTAGATTAAACTTTGTAAAATCTTTGGACTCTTGTATAGCAGTAACCTTGGCCCTCCAGCGCTCATCTTGAGGAAGGCTCCTAAGAATCTTCCTTACTTGTTTATCAGTGGGAATTATTCTTCCAAGAGAGACAAGCTCGTTTGTTATGTTGGTGAACCTAGTGAACATCTCTTGGATACTTTCTCTTGGCTCCATAACAAATCTCTCGTATTTAGACATTAACAAATCAATTTTGGACCGTTTTACTTCACTTGTTCCCTCATGGGTAACAGCAAGCAGGTCCCAAATTTGCTTAGCGGATTTGCACCCCATAATTCTATTATGCTCGTTTGGTCCAAGACCACAATGAAGTAATTTTATAGCAAGAGCATTTAATTCCATTTTCTGAAAATCTTCTTTTTCATATTCGGTTATAGGTTTGGGAACAATTTCATTGTTGGAGTTAGTAGTGGTTACCTCAAAATCTCCAATTTCTATGACTCTCCAAACTTGATAATTTTCCGCTTTGATGAAGATCTCCATCCTATTCTTCCAGTATGTATAGAATTTTCCATCAAACATTGGCGGTCTTTGAGTTGAATACCCTTCTTCCATTCGCTCGTTCATAATTGACATTTTTCGGGAACACCAGAATCTGCCCTCAGGGTTTCCTGATATCTTCTGGGAACAGGGCTCTGATACCAATTGTTGATTCAATTAGGAACGGGAACAGCAACAAGAGGGGGGGTGAATTGTTGTTGTTGCAAGTTTAAGCGATTGTGCCCTGTTTTTGCGGAATTATTCAAAATAAATAAAGCTTAAACTAAGAGCTAAATAATAAGAGAGACACACGATTTTACGTGGAAACCTTTTGGGCCTAAACAAAAGGAAAAACCACGACCACTTGGGATTTCTAACAACTTCACTATGTTTAAGGCAATTAGTTACAATTACAATAAACACCTTACTTCACTCGAAGCGAAACAACTAGGCCAACTCTTCACTCTCTAATTGCTTTACTCAAAGCAACAAACTTAGCTTTACAATAAGCTAATCCTCTCTAGCTTCACTAAAAGCTATCTAACTTCCCCCTTAGACTCACTCGAGTCTAATTACATAAACTCTCAAAATCCCTTACAAAAATGATAGAAATTCTCTAAAATAAATCAAAGAGTTGCACAAGTAAATATTATGAATTAATTGGCAATTTAAAAGCACAAAATATTACTTGTAGAATTTAAAAATCAAACGCACAAAAATTATTTTTCTCTTAAAGCATGCGTTAATTCTCCATTCAAAAAACCGAGCTAGTTAGCTTATTTATAATAAAATAAATTTCTAAAAATAGAAAAATATTCCAACCCATTATCCTTAGTCATGGATCAATGAATGATGCTGAATGAATCACAAAACGGTTAATACTTCAGCCTTTGAATAAATCAAACAAACGGTTAAGGCAATCAGTAACCGCTATTTCCTGATAACCGCTGTTCCCTGATAACCGCTGTTCCCTAAAGTAGCAGTTTCTTCAGTAGTAATTCCTGTTCCCCAAATTAATGGCTGGAACTTCATGCTATATTTAGAAAACGGTTTAGTAAAACGGTTATCTTTTGACTAATTCTAAAAACGGTTATCTTTTGACTAATTCTTAGGAAATGGTTATTTTTACTATTTTTAGGAAAAGATTAATTTTATTATTTTTCAGAAAATCCAAAAATAATTAAGACCTAACTGCTGTTCCGACTTTTTAGTAGATCCAAGTTTATCTCCTAAAAATAAGGAATTAATCTTGAAACCACCACGTAAGGAATTTTAGAAATTCTTTTTGCCAATTAACTTTAATAAACTAATGCAACCAATTAATTTAAATACATTAACTAAAAAAATAAAAGATAGAATTTATTAGCTAACGCAAATTGACTTCAGTTTGGGAACATTGCGCTGTCTCCAAATTCCAACTTGCTAGAACATCAAACCTGGGAACAGTAGACTTCCTGTCTCCATTTTACATCCCACGTGATATACTCTTCTAGCATCTCTTGAAACCTTTTGACATGTATATTCCCATGAACTAAGCCATAGGTACTATCAACGATCACAATTAATCGGATATCGACCTGCACAAAATCTCTAAACACATATTTGCTAAAGTGTAGTCATCATCAAAACTCAAGAGGTCCAACAAGTATGATGAAAATCAAGGGTTGAAGTTCAAGAAAAGGCTATGTGTTCTCGTGGATGCTGAATTAAGGAATTAAATTCATCATGAAGCTCATGCTAGTTCTTACTCAGTACATCCGGGCCGCGATAAGATGGTTAGCGAAGTCAGAAAGTTTTTTTAGTGGAAAAGGTAAAAGAAAAATGTAGCTACATTTGTGTCAAGATGTTTGGTATGTCAAAAGATCAAGTCAGAGAAAAAGAAAGAAGCTGGGTTGACGCAACCATTAAATATACCTGATTGCAAGTGGGATTCCATTTCAATGGATTTTGTGTTTGGTTTGCCGAGGTCAAGGAGGGGTAATGACTCCATTTGGGTTATAATCGATCGATTGACGAATAGTAGTCGGTTTATTGCTGTAAAAACAACTTGGTCGGTGAAACAATTAGCTGAAAACTATGTTCGAGAGATAGTCAAATTACATGGGGTGCCCAGAACTATCATTTCTGATAGGGATTCTAAATTCTTATCACATTTTTGGAAGGAATTACAAGAAGCCTTTGGAACAAAGTTGAGTTTGAGTACTGCTTTTCATCCGGCTACTGATTGCCAGACAGAGGGAACTATTCAAACCTTAGAATATTTGTTGCGATCCTATGTCCTGGAGTTCGGAACTGATTAGGAATTAAGATTAGCATTGGTGGAATTCTCCTACAATAATAGTTTTGATTCGAGTATTAGGATGGCACCATTCGAAGCTTTGTATGGGTGTAAGTGTAGAACTCCTTTGTGTTGGGAATACTTAGACACCAATATTCCTATAGGCAGGATATGATTCAAGAAATAGTGGATCAGGTAAAAGTCATTCAAGGTTTTATGAAGAGAGCTCAAGATCGTCAGAAGAGCTACAATGACAACCGTAGGAGGAAGCTAGAATTTGAAGTCGGTCATAAAGTTTTCTTAAAAGTTTCTCCAATGAAGGGCGTGAAACGATTTGGAGTAAAAGGAAAACTAAGTCCAAAATTCATAGGGCCATTTGAAATCTTGCGAAGAATTGGAGAAGTGGCTTATGAATTGGCATTGCCGCCAAAGTTGGATAGGGTACATAATATCTTTCGTGTGTCTCAACTACGCAAGTATGTGTATGATCCTTCGCACATCCTAAGCTACGAACCACTGCAAGTTGATGAAACTCTAAGTTATAAGGAAAAACCATTAAAGATTCTTGATTAGCGGGTCAAAGAGTTGAGGAATAAGTCAATTCCCTTAGTGAAAGTACTGTGGACTCACCACGGGGAAGAGGAAGCGACTTGGGAAAAAGAATCTGACATGAGAAGTCGATATCCGCATTTGTTTTAAAGGTATGTAAATTTCGGGGACGAAATTTCTTAAGTAGGGGAGAATGAAACAGTTATAAAAACGTCTTTGTTAAAACTTACTATTTTAGTAAGTAAAATGAGTTTGTCATTTTAAAAGTAAAATTTTACTATGAATTTTGGATATCAGTTTTATTATTTGTGGGGACCAAATAAATTATACGACGAAAAAAATGGGTATGTTATCCACCTCATACTTTAATGAGTATGAGTATAAAGTTGAGTCACCCGTAATTTGCCACCTAACTTATGATTCATCAAGTTAACTCCTTATTTATAAACCTGTACACCCCATTCACCTTTCTCCTTCATCATCAACTTAGAGTAAAATTTCTGATAAAAAAAATTTATCCTCTTCCAAGCATAAAATCAATCTGAAAAATTGATGTTTACTTTTCCATTGTAGAAGAAGGAGAAGACATCTAGTAGTATCACCATCTCCATCTCTTTTGGGTTAGAAATAAGATTTCTTTATGTGTTCTTGATTTCATACTTTTATATTAATTTCATGGCTAATAGGACCTTAAATTGATATTTGATTGTTTTATGTTAGGCTTTTTTTGGTTAATTAAAGTAGCATCAAGAGGAGGCGAGTTTGAAGTTCATCAAACCATTGAAGAACTTAATAGAAAGTCTATCTTGGTTTTGATTTTCTGAAACTTTGTGTGGAATTAAGTATTAATTGAATGTTTTAAAGTAGTTTAGTATTTGTGGATTCAATTTGGGTCTTTGATTTAAATTTAAGTATCGACTTAAATTGAAGATGAGTATATGAAATCAATTAGTAATTGGGTTGTTTTTAGTGCTGATTAGTATTGGTTCTTTGGGTTATTTGGGTTCTAGTATAAAATTTAGTATTTTGGATATTGATAGAAATTTAGTATTTTGGGTTGTTTTGGCCATTTTCGGGTCAGTTGTGATTATTTCTGGGTTCTGGTGTCTACATAAGACTTTTAGAGCTCCGAGTTGCAGTCGTGTGCGCACTTGAATCGCCCCAAAAAGAGTTCGTATGAGGGAATTATGTCAAAAATAATAACAAAGCTGTCATAAAAATTGACAATAAGCTTTCTGTTTTGCCATTTTCAGGTTAATTCTGATTGTTTCTAGATTTTAGTGTCTGCATAAGAATTGTAGAACTCTGAATCATGGTCGCGTAGCCACTTGAATCACCTCTATATGAGTTTGTATGAGAATGTTATGACCAAAATACTAACAGGTGTCCTGAAATGGTACTAATACGGCTTTTATAAAGTGGGATTAGAAGCTATGAAATAAATTGGGTATTCTTTTAATCAAATGTCTAAGGTTATTTATTGGGTATTTGGGATCAATTTAGGGTTATTATTCTTTCTTTATTGTTTGCTTTTATTGAGCTATGGTCCTTAATTGATTATTATCGGTGTTGGTACAAGTATCAAATTTGAGAACATAAGTATCAATTACGTATTTGATTAGTTGATATTATTTGGATAGGATATAAGTTGGATATTAGGATTTCAGACTGGTGTAAAATTAGTTAAACTCCATGGATAGTAACTCAAGTTCTTATATGTTGATGGTTGATGATGAATTGATTTTTATTTTAAGTAATGATTGTTGATTTCAAAGAAAATAAATTGAATTCTTGTTTTGTTTTATAATAAAATATTCGACATTGAAAAATGTCCCTTTTTTGAAATTGGCAACAGATATTTATATCCGGATTATTGTGAAATCCTATAGCTTGATAATAGGTAATGGTTATTCGGAACGGTCTCGAGCCCCTGATCCCGTTTAGTTCTTGCAAGAACCGTATTTTCGGTGATGATGATCATCCGTGTTCTCAGGATTTAGATTAAGTCTACTTCCTAACTGTCCATATATTCCCACATTTTTAAGTGTTGTTATATCATTGTTTTAATATGAGATTTGAATAAATACGTTTGGTATATAAAGTTTTGTTTGTTTCACAAATGAAATCATATGTTTCATTTGTCGTATTGTTTCTCTATTGACTTGTAAAGTAATAGCCGCATTGTGATTTTCGCAATTAAATTGTAAAGTTATAGCCGTATTTTGACTCACTATGAACCAAAGGTTATTAGTCGTATTTATGTCGATACCAAACAGTCTTTTGAAAGAGTTTGGGTTTTGATAAATTAATCTTTTATAAAGAGTTACCAATTGAGCAAATAAAGAATTTAATTGAAGATGTTTGTTAACGACTTGTACATAAAATATAATAGTTTGTTGGATTACTCAACAATTCAATTGTTGACAGTCTTTGATGGAGCCTATCCCTTATGGGCGATAGATCCATTTTCAGGTTAGCTCTGCGGTGGAGAGGATGCCTACATGTATTATGTGTTTCGGACGAGGTGAGGACTTCTTTTGAAAATACATTTTGTAAATTAGATATTTGTATAATTAAATTGTAATGATTTTATATTGTTTTATAAATAATCACTTGATTATATAAAGAGTTTTAAATACTCTAATATTGGTTTGCTGCGGCTATCAAGCTACAGGTTGGATTCAGCCCAGACATCTATAACTCTTCCTCTATGCTTTGTACACAATATTATTATATCTTTTACGTTGATTTGGGCTGTTTCATATGCACAAAACCCCTCCACCCAAAAATAACACTCTGCAAATCATCTTGAAGCATCCATGCAAACCTCACCAGTCCAAAACACTCTTCCATATCGACCGCGTAGCACCACATGTCAGCAAAATATTCTCATTAGTTTCCACCTCAACATGACAGAATCAGTAAACGGCCTGAGCATGGTCAATAATCCCAAGAGCTAGCAAAAGAGAGCCAATTTTAAACTAACCCGAAGAGAACGCGGGGGGGAGGGGGGCTTAGTTTTCCATATGAAATTAAAAATATGGTGAGGCAAAATCGTATCACATTCAGTATTAATCTTAGTCAGGTTACTCTTAGTGGAAATATAACCATCTTTAGACCAAAGCCATGACACATAATCCCTACCAGAAGTACAGGGCTTATATGCCGCAATTAAGGATGGGCATGGGTTGGATCTGGGTCGGGTCTAGCAAGACCCAAATCCAGACCCTAATTTTTTTATTGGACCCGAACCCGAATTTGTAGGGTCTGAAAATTTTTGACCCAGACCCATACCGTTAGGGTCAGGCGAGTCTATGGTCTAGATCTGGGTCTAGGGTCGGATCTGTCATATTAGGGTCTCAAATGTGTAGATCCGAACCCGGACCCTAAGGTCATGGATCCAGATTTGACACGGATTCATAGTGTCCAAAAATAGGTGGACCTAAAACCCTTAAAATTATGATCAGGTCGGGTCTAGACGCTTAGGCTCCAAGACCCATGCCCATCCCTAGCCGGAATACATGCCAGAAGATTATGTATATCCCTTTCCTCCCAGTCATAGAAAGCCCAACGCCATTCAAGCTTCCAGCACCATTGTTCACAAACCCATGAACCCATTTGCACCATAGTGTAATTCTTTTGAAGGGAGAACAAATAAATTCTCAAAAATAGAGACTTCAACGTCACAGCAGCACATGATCTATCATGCTTGAAAAGAATTCTATCACCCAACTCCAGTCTCGGAGCCATACCCTCACAAACCACTTTCCAAACTATCGACATTTTTGCATCATATTTTAGTAATTGCGCCCACACACCACTCTTAGCACTCCTAAACATATCCTCTGAAGCCATAGTGCCCTTCAGCCTATGCACTGAAGCAATTATCCTCTTCCACAACGACTCGTCCCCCTACGAATAACGCCGCTATCAACGAAAAAGGAGGACTAGATTTTTATACATTAATTTGCCAACACCAAGACCCCCCACTTCCTTAGAAAGTTCAATACAAGACCACGTAATCATAACCATGGACTTCTTCTTACCCGTAGCCTCGCCCTAGAAAAAATTACAATGTCAAGCAAAAACCGCTTACAATCGCCTTTGGCATCTTGAACATACCTATATCGTATATCGGTAGGCTACTTAAAAACACTCTTGATGAGAGTAGGCCTACCTGCTTTAGACAAGAATCTTGATTTCCAGGTTTGTAGTTTGTTCAGAATCTTAGCCAGGACCGGTTCTCAAGCTTGCAATCTACTCATATTTTCTTAATCGAAATGCCCAGATATATAAAGTGGTGTGATTGAAGTTAACAGCCCATCTCACTCGCTTTTGCAATTGCCCACTGAAAATCCTTATGTTGTTATCATATAAGATTTGACTTATGATAGTTTAGATGCAACCTCGACATAACACTAAACACATCCAGAATCCGAAAGTAGTTCCTATAAACATCCGTATTCCTAGGAACGAAAATCAAAGTATCATCAAAAAATTGAAGGTATTTAACCTTGACTTTTGCCCTTTTTTTTACCTCTATCGCCTCAATAAAACGTTGAGACTCAATATTCCTGAACATTCTAACCAAAGCTTCACTAACCAAATTGAACAGATACAGTGAAAGGGGCTCACCCTGTTTAAAACCCTTCCCCATGTTAACGGCTGCAACGAAGAGCCACTAAAAAGAATAGACATTAAAGCCATGCCAACGCAAGTCATAATCCATTTAACTCATCTCCTTCTAAAGCCCATCTTACACAGAACTTGTTTGAGAAATGACCATTTCATCGAGTCATAAGCTCTCTAAAAATCTAACTTAAGAAGTACTCCAGACTTTCTCCTCAACTTCATCCATTAAATAATCTCACTAGCCACTAAAACACCATCAAGAATTTATCTCTCCATGAAAAATGCAGACTAGGATTCATCTATCAACAGGGAGAAAACTACCTTCAGTCTTATGGCCAACAACTTTTAGATAATTTCATAGAATGTTTCCACCATACTAATAGGTTTATATTCATCCCTCGTTAAGGGTTGCCTGATTTTTTGAATCAAAGCAACCCATGTCGTGTTAATGGCCCTCGGAAACTTCCTTGTATTCATAAACAAAGGTAAAAACATTATACTTAATCTCCTACCACATTTCCCGAAATAATCTAAAATTATAACCATCAAACCCTGGGACTTTTTAACCTCCGCAAGCCCAGACTACAGACTTAAGTTCCCTAACCTTCCTCCTCAGCTTTGCCACATCACAAGTTACACCTTATTAATCCTTACGGAGCTAATTTCATTACATTTTCTCTTCCACAAAGAAAGTGCATGAAAGAACTTAGTATGATCATCCTGCTAATGGTTCTAGCCTTTTGCCTCCAAACCCAATCCTTCCTAAGCATTAATGTATTTATAAAAAAAAACTTGTAAGGCTTTAAATAGGTTTTTCCAACTCATCAAGATTCCTTCGTTTCACAACCTGTTGGAGATCATGTATAACCAACTCTACCATAGACATATCAGGAAATTGCTGCAACCATACCCCTTCAGATAACCCTCTATCAATTTTACTTTTAAAATTATTTCGCCTCCAATTAAATTTACTCCCCTTCAAAGGTATGTCAATAAGATGCATGACATTAAACCAGCCTATGAACTTTGTCATACTTTGAGAAATCCTGGATAAACTCACTCTCTCATGACTGTCTAACACCTAATTAAAATTCCCCAATAACACTACTGGTTTTTGTGTACAGCTAATATGAGTTTTTAATTCTTCATAGACCAAATCTCGTTAATTCCCTGCTATCATTTGAATTATATACTACCCCCAATAAAGCATTTGAAATTACGTTGAGCAATATTTCCTTCTACTAAAATCCACCTATCGTTTATCACCCTATTCGAATCTAAAAACATGTGTATGTCCCAAACAACAATGATCCCCCCAAAACCCGTTCTAGTAAAACATTCACACCAATAAATATCATCATTATCCCATAAGCTACACAATTTATTACTAAAGGAAACCTTGTGTTTGATTTCCACCTACCCTATAAAGTGAACCTTATGGTTTTTTACAAAGCACTTAACAATAGATAACTTCCCACTTTTCCTAATCCCTCTTATATTCAAAGAAAGTAAATTCATACTAAATGATGGAAACAACACCAGATACGCAAAGGTTAACAAAAACACATAACTGACAAGAGTCCTAAGGATCCGGCCCCTCTAGCAGTTGTATGCACTTTGATTTTCGTAGTTCTGCAAGCACACCACTTTCATTATTTGTAGAGACATCAAGAAGCTATTCAATCCTCTATGTTTCCTCAGCCTCTTTTTAGCTATCACACTTTTCCATATCCGTTTGCCCTAGCTCTGGTTGGACCTTCCTCTTTCTAGCCCTTTTCTGCATTGTACTTGCTGAGTTTTGCTCCACCGGGTGCACTATAGCTAATGGTCTATCCACCAAGCCTACTACTACAGGATCCTCACAACGCCCTTTTGAGCATCTCCCCTTATAGCCATCCTCCTCATCTAGACCAATAGCCAGCAAAGTCACCCGCCTAACATCAATTAAAGAATTGACAATAGCCTATTCTTCTACACACTGCTCATCAATCGATACAAGTATACAACCCCACTAGTTTGCCAGCCCTAGCAGCCACTTTACTAGACCCTTTAGTACCAATCTTATACATCACAACTTTCTTATCAATAAGAACCCCGCTTACACTCTCCTCAACCATCACATCTACGTCACCCTTTTGATACAATTACGGATAGCCTACAAACCAAGACAAAGCAAGAAGAGCATAATTGTATCATTGCACTTGCTAAGCCTACTGAGCCTACTAAACTTGCTGACTTTTGCTTGAAGATTAAGGAAGATCATCTTCAAGATGGACTAATCATGAACATGAAAACATGGCAAGGTCAAGAAGGAACAGAAGGAAGTTCCCCAACAACAAACAAGCAGGATAAAGGGAACAGAAGGCTGTTTCCAAGCCTACAAACAACAGAACCAGCAGAATATCGAGTTGTCTACCAACCCACCTTACGAGCCAAAGAACGCATAGCCTGGTACATGTATCAGCGTGGAAACCCAAAGGATGGCATCTTTAGACATGAAATAAGAAGCCAAGACTCAAAGATAACACAGAGAGCCCTCACAGAACCCACGAGAATAGCTACAAGGTCGTGTGTTCCCCAGTTATTTGATAATGGCTGATTCCAGTATATTAAAGCTATCTTTATGTTTCTGTTTTAGTTTCTTGTTTTACACGCGCTTTAATAATAAGGCACGGGGTTAGTTATGTTTGTTAGACACCCCAAACTAGCCGTTAGAAGCTCTATATAAAGGGGCATCCTCATTGTATCATAATTAAGATTTGGTTAATGAAATTTTCATTCAAGTAATTGTGTGCAATTACATCCCTGAGTGTGTTATTTGTGAGTGAAGCAAAGAGGGTATTCTGTTGTTTCCAAGAGAATTAAGATAGTGTATCTTAATTTGAGTGTGAGGAAGAGGCCAGTGGCTGAGTGAAGCTCAATTGTCTCTATCCACGACATAGAACCATTCCAAAGGAATTGTTCTTGTCACCTTTTGTTTCATACAAACAGAAGGTTTATATGTGTTCTTCGTTGTGCAAGAGTGTTCTTGGCATCATTCTTGAAGGGATTAAACGAGTTCTTGGATCAACCATCCTCATATTCGCATCAACTTGGTATCAGAGTTGTGTTTTGAGAAGGGACACGTTCAAAAGGAGATAAGCAAAGGCCAGGTAATCAGATCAAATACATGTCTGGTAAGAGCAATCAGAAGGATCAGGTATTGTGCATTTTTGTTCAATTTCACGAATACAAGTACGAATTCAATCTTATAATCTCTTAAATTCAATCTTTCTTTGTTAATCACTCATTGGTAATCAAGGATTACAGAATATATTTGATCATTATACGAATTTGATTGAGAAATAAAAATTTCTGAAAATCTGATAATTGCATGATTGAATGTGCATCATATTGTTTTTTGATAATCGCTTTCTGAGTTATTATACAAATCAAATTTTGTCAACTAATTCATTTAAATTCAATTCTTGAATGTCCTGAATGAATACTTGTTGAAATTTGATGACAATTTCATTTTAAATGTTCGAACATTGAGTCTTCGCTGAGCAAATTGACATATGCGATTTCTGATTCTTGAATTTCAATCTCTGATTGTTGTGAATGTGATATCTGATAAGAATTGGGTAGAATTTGTTTGAGAATCATTGGACATTAAGTTTGTTTTGACAAAATTGGTGATAGTAATCTGATTCACGAAATTCATTTTGAGAAATTAGGGTTTTGCATTTGTGCATTCATTTTTGTTTCTGAAAACTTGTTGTTTGAGAAATTCTTGCACTGTGGTAACAAGAACATCATGAATACTGATGAGAGGTTTGCTGAGATGGCTCTTGCCATTCAACAACTCGCATATGCAGTCACCAGACTTGTCCAACATGAGAAAAAACTAAAAGATCTTACACCCCTACCTTCATATAAGACTATTTCTACTCCTACAAAACAGAAGAAGGTAAGCTATGACCTGAACAAAAGTAACTGTCACGAAGGAGTTCAGAATGGGAGTGAGTCTGTGCATCTGTTCACTAAGAAAATTAATGAGAATCAAGTCCAACAGCAATCCAAAACCTTGAAATCATTAGAAGATAAGGCATTAGATCTTGAGTTGATTAAACCCTTGACTGTTGATAATATTGAGATAAACAAACTACATCAGGAAAGCCCAATGGCATACTGTCATGTGAATGATTTTCAATTCATGGAAGAAAAGAAAGCAAGTTGTGTTGTGAATAAGAGTGAATGTTACAAAGGATTTCAGAATGGGAGGAAATCTGTGCATCTGTTCACTAAAGAGATTAGTGAGGATCAAGCCCAAACGCAAACCAAAGCATTGAAATCATTAGAGGATGAAGCATTAGACACTGAACACTATCAGCCACGGTCGCAGGGTTGCTCTGGTACCATTTATAACACCCCGGCCCCTCGGACCGCTGATGACAACTCATGGAGACTGTAAACTGGCCCCACAAACCAACACAAGTCTTTCTAGCGCACTTTGGCCTTACTCATGCGCACCCGGAAAAACTTCCTAGGAGGTCACCCATCCTAAGATTGCTCTCCACCAAGCACGCTTAACTGTGGAATTCTTAACAAATGGGCTCCCTAGAAAAGAAGATGCACCTTGTTGATATGAGTAGTCTATCAATTCTTTTTCAAGCTAAATCTGGGGTATTACATCATCAGCTACTAACCACGCCCCATCACACCCCGTTTGTTATACTGCAACAGCTTCTGGTTCATCACCATTTCCCTTATCAAATAAAGCTCCCAAGATAGGTCCCTTTTAAGGTTCCACCCAACCAGACCCTACCCCCTTGATACCTTCTTCCTAATCAACGATCTCAGTCACCTTTGCCTCCCCTACTATAAGCCCAACCCAACCAGACTCCACAACGATAAAAACTTCCAGCACCTAATCCTCCACCAATTGTGAAGCCACCTGTAAACCCACCACTTTCCCCATACTCCTCCTCGGCGTACCGTTCACACACTAGTATCCCATAATTCTCTCCTAACCTTAGTTCCTTTACCTAAATCTCATATCCACTTGTTTCGGTTTTTAGTAAAATACCACAATCCATTCGTTTGTGACTTTTGTTCGTAAAAGCATCCGTACGCGCGTTAGGCTCATCGTATTTTCTGTTTGACTATTAAACTCAATAATTGGAACCCATATACTACCAATATTCTTGAAAGCCACTTTACACCATTGGTGCAATGGGATACCAAAACACTCCAGCCACACAAATCGTTCATCAAATCTCAACCCCTCAAACCTTAAATCCACATCGTTAAAGTAATCCCATAATGGACTACTCATGTCCCGAGCCTTCTCCGCTTCCTTATTTGAAGAAAAAGCAAGAAAAATCTTTGTCGAAGAGAGCAATTTCATCACCAAGATTGCTAGTTTAAGGGTCGTGATGTCCGTCATAAGTGCACCTAGGTCGACCACGTTACTTGTCTCCCCCACAAAAGCCTATTTCAACCACAAAGTAGTTAACGCCATCATAATATGATAGCAAGAGGTTTCCCCTTTTGCGCTTTCTCCATGTCTAGTTTGCCTCTGTAAAATGAACCATCTTCCCTTTAGAACTTTTGCCCCTACCACCATCATAATCTTTATGTCCCTGCTTTTTCTTGACAATCGAAGCCCCTTGTTTTAGCCCCTCAACCGCAGATTCCGACGCCTGTCTCCCCAGGCCTTTCCAACTCTCTAACTCCTTTACTCGATCATGCAACCGAGCCTCGTTATCTACCTCCACACCCTTGCCCTCCATCTTTGTTTGTCATGTAATGTACACCCTTCACGATATCCACAAATTGTCTACCATCTCTCTCAACCGGTTTCCACACCAGTTTCTTAGGAGAGTTCTGTTGTGAAGAACGATCATATGGCCCAAATCTTCTACCCCCCTTCTTGTATTTTTCCAATCACACAACCATACGCGCCCTTGAACCACCTTAACATCTCATATTATTTGGGCCCTTTACGCATCTACCTTGTAAGCATATCTAATGAACCCAAATTTTGCATCCTTGAATGGTCTTTCTTGGTTGGAAAAAAATCATCAATGACCTAACCATCCTCACTGAAAATATTACGTAACCAAGTATTGTCCATATCCATTGGAAAATTGTCCACAAAGAGTGAGAAATCCTCCAATTTCGTCCCCAAATAAGAAGGTGAACTTACCTACAAACCAGATGGTGAGTAGTCCCTATCCAAGCATCTATGTTGAAACTTAGAGCTGTAGCTATTGTAGCTGACCCTTTCATTGTTTCGCAATAGTCATTTTGGTGTAAAAGAAATTGTCTAGTTTGGCTTGCGTTTTTTGTAGTTCACGTGTTGAAAGTCCCCCTCATTACCATTGTCTGATTTACACCATTAGTGTCCCTTAGAAAAACCCTATTTCTTGTATTCCATCCATTGCATCCGATCAAAAACCCTCTAATTGTTGGAATACATCTTCTGAAAGCTCAAGGAAACGCAAGTGTTCCGGCTGTTGAGAGAATAATCAACACTCTCGACTATGGTGATGAGAATTTCTTTTAAGGTTCACAGTAGATATGAACCACAGGGGAGGTTTGAGTCGCTTTCCTGGCTGTTTCACTATGTTCTCCTGCTCAAGATAGCAAACAAGGGCCGGAGAGGGGTCCTCCGGGGTCCTCTTCCGATGATTAAGTCAGTAAGGGTCTTGAGAAGATTGCTGTTAAAGCTCAAGAATATATTTGTACGGGTTTTAGTGTAAAAAGATACGTTTTCCTTGGTGATGCATGGCATCGTGTATTTATAGTAGTCGGTCTTAGAAGAGGATCCTAAAACCCTAATGGCCATTTTTGCTTTTACCTTGAATGAAATATTTTTAGGGATCAGTGGAAAGAGAAGTGGAATATCTCGTAAGCCTATGTGGCATTTGGTGATTTGCTGATCTTGGTACTGTGGTCCCCACTCTGTCTTTTAGTACATTTTCCTAGGTAAGGTACGAGGTAGTTGTGGTGCCTTGCCTTATACCAGTGTTGAATGCTTTCTCTGAGTACGGCTGCAGTTATCTTATGCCATGTCATTATATTTGTTGCTATCATTTTGCAGGATTAACCATCCTACAAGTATTTTCATTCTTCTATCATTTTGTAGGATTAACCATCCTGCAGGTATTTGTGCTTCTTTATCGTCCTGCAGGGTAAATCATCCTGCAGGTATTCGTGTTCCTCCTTTTGGGTCTTAGAATTAGGGGTCATGTGTTCCAACACATACAATTTGCCCCTCAGGCCTGTTTGGTCATGCCAGAAGGAGTCAACAGGTCTAATTCTAGTTCATGTTCTCCCTTTTGCGTGCTCTTCAGAGTTGGGGTGTCTATTTTTGTAAGTTTTTTGAAAGAAAACTTCCATTTCTTTACTCGTCTTTTATGAGATATATGGTGGCACTATCCCTATACATGCCCCTTAGTCCATGTGCTTTAGTAGTCATGCTAAAGGATATGGACTATGCTTGCTTGAAATTGCGCCAAGTTTGTATTTTCAAGATATTGTGTTTCAGGGTGATATTTTGCAGGATGTTTTGTTTTCAGGACGATATTATTAGGATGTTGTGTTTCAGGACGATATTAGCAGGATGTCGTGTTTCATGACGATATGACCGCTGCGTCAGGGTCTTTCGGGATTTTAGGTTGCTTGGTTTTTTGTAGTATTTATTTTTGGAAATGGAGGCATGGATGTGACAGCATTAATTGATGCCCCTTTTCGTAATTTAAGTTGTGACGAGAATTTTTAGCTTGTTGAGGATGCTTTGACACGCGATTAGTTGATTCTCTTCGATTGTCTATGAGCTAAATCCTGTACTGACGCGTGGTGCCACTCGCGCTGTACTGTTTCATTTTCCCGCCTATTTGTTTTCCTTTATTTCAACAATTTCAAATTACTTCTAATTGTGACCGTTCATTTTCTCAATAGTTATTGTTGAGGCATTATTGAGAAATCTATAAATATCGTCTAGTTTTCCACTTCATCACCTTTCTCGACTCTTGAATTCCTCTTTCTTCTTTAAGCAAACTCATTGATTTTCCACTATTTGTGATCTCGCCATCTTTGTGTTGTTCTTCGAACGTATAGTTTTCTCGACTTTTTTAGTTTTCACTTTTCTTGAGAATATGGCTAGGAAGAAGATGATTACTGCAACTACTACTGACCTATCTTTTGATTTTCACCTGAACATATCATCTGACCCGGTTCGCAACCTATTTCCTTTGGCCAATAGGGACGGGGACCCGGACAGGTTTCCTCGTTGCTGGATACGAACTAAGTGGGAGCATCTGTATTGGGATGATGCTTTCCCAGCCTCAGACTCGTTGGATTTGTTTGCTTAGGCTTTGATGGCTTTAAGTTTGTTGGACGTAGATGAGTCTGAAGGCAAGTTACAGCAATCTATGCTCTCTGAGAAGATATGAGCTATCATGGTTGAGGGGCGCCTTCAGTTCGTCATTGAAGATAGGTTTCACCTATCTTGTGAACAAGGTTACTGGTGCCGTTTGGGAGAGCCCGGCATGCAGGCACATCAAGTAATCGTTACTACCTCCCCCTCTACCGACGTCTTCATTCCTGTAAATTTATACCACTTCGTCTTTGGGTTACACTTTCCCATGCATTGGTTTTTGCAGAAGGTTTTATGTTTTTACCAGCTGTCTCTGAACCAGATGATGCCTCAAGGTGTGAGGAAAATTATTTCATTCATCTGGCATTGTGAATATATGGGTTACCCTCTAACATTGGATTTATTTAGGTTATTGTTCAAGATAGAACAAGGGGGAAACAATCCGTATTATTCGGCTAGTAAATGGGCGATAGTGGTCGTCCCTTATGTGTCCCATTTAAAATATTATTTTAACAGGACCGTATGGGTGAAGGTTCCACTTACAGTTGACCACCCATACCGATACAATCCTCCAATCTACTGGACCACCCCTGTACTTCATCCTCCTCTAACCATGGATGAGGTCAGGGATTTATCCCGCCTGAAGAGGTACGCCTTCCTCCACTTTCAGGGGTGGACAAATGAGTCCAACGGCCAGGAGTACAACCACAAGTGGCTTTTCCACGAAGCTGTGTTGCACAGGGAGCCTGTGCTGTCCTTGGTAGGAATGTCTACCTTCCTAACTTCAGGTAAACATGATTGATGGCTGCTTATTCTTTTCTTTTGTTATCTCAATCCTTACTCGTTTCGTTTTCCTGTTGTTTTCCAGCAGAATTTGGGAGTCAGGTCCATTTGGGTGTTTTTCAGGCCGGGTCCTCCTGAGTGCCTTAGGGATGGTAAGAGGAGGTTATCTAATGACTTCCAGCTCTGGGATCAGATCTCTAAGGCTCCGACTCAGGTGGCTATGGCCGACTTTCATCTGTTGCTTTCTGATGATTATCATAATGATCCGTTGATGGGTAACAGGGCGGTTTCCTCCTTCGATATAGATCAAGTGGTGCCCCCAGGTAAACGTCGCCAGCTCTGTGGAGTGGGTAGGGTCCCCCACTTCCGGAGTAAATTCAATGATGCGCCAGCTTGGGTGCATCCTGATTTCAACCTCCTCTCTCAGGAGTTTTTAACAAAACCAGATAGGGAGGGGTTGAGATTGGCTACCCCTGTTGTGCAGGCTCTTCCTCCACCTCCACCTAAGGAGGCTAAAAGGGGATCTCCTTCTGGGGCTTTTCTTTTTGTAGTCCCTGCCTCTAGAGAAGTGGCTACTTTTAAGGGCCTACCTGTGGCAGGGGTGAAGAAGAAGAGGAAACAGAGGGAGAACCCTCGTCCTGCAGGGATTGCATCTCTTCCTGTTGCAGTTCCTTTTTAGGAGCGCAGGGTTAAGCAGAGGCGTGACCCTGCCACAACTACTTCTTCCAGTCATGCATCTTCAGGTAATGACATTTTTTAAGGTTTAAGTCAACCTGCTGATATTATCTTCTATTTGTTTTCTTATTTATTTTTTCTTCTCTTCTCCGCAGTAACTGATATATAGGTGGTTGTGACTGAGGCCCCCGCCTACTCAGTCACTCTGCCTGTGCGGAATCAGGCTACCTTAGAGGCAGCTTCCACGGTTCAGACTGGGAGTAGGGCATTCTCAGTTGAAGTTCTTGATTCAGGGAAGGTTATCTTCCCTGGTGATGAATTCTCCAACTTCGACTCCTTTTTCGATGTTTTTGATGATGAGGGCGAAGGATTTCTATATCCTGACTTGGCTACTGCAGGTTCATAGACTACACTTTCGGTTTGTACTTTTTTCCTTCTATTTTCTGAGTTATTCTGGATTGACTCTTTCTTCTGCATATAACTACGCAGCTCCTATTGCAATAGCTATGTCTTCTCTTGAGTCAGGGGAGGCTATGGTGGAGGACGTGGATGCTGAGGCTGTTACTCTTGAAGCTATAGTGACTCCCCTTGTCTCTACTTCTGTTCCTGCTGCTGCACCTGCTCCTACTTTTTCCCGGATCACTCGCTAGAGGAGCAGGGCTAAGGATAAGACTAGAGACAAGGGTAAGGATAAGGCCCCTGTTATAACGGAGTAAAGACCTCCTTCACTTCCTTCTCCTATTAATAAAGGTATGTGCTTTAGCTTTTGTCAGGCCTGATTGCCCTATAGTTGAGTCTTCTTTTTATATTGATTTTCATTTTTCTCAAAAAGGATGTACCTGGACTCAAGGTGGGATACAGGTACTTCGTCAGTGATAAAACCTGTCACTGATGAGGATGTTGCCTCTGCCTTGAGGTCCCGTCTCCCAGAGGAGGAGTCTTACGAGCTCCTTGTAACTGAGGGGGAGAAGGTGACGGTGGCCCCCTCTCTCAGCTAAATCGAAAACACCGTTAAACAGGTAACCTTCTCATCCTCTGCTACTTCATGCATCTCCTGTTTTTATTTTTGTTACTAACTATGGTTTATCTGGTTTTGTAGACTCTTCGAAGTCATTTTGTTAGAGTAGGCACAACCCTCCATGCGGAGCGGCTATGGATGTTGGAGCGGCGCAACCAGGCACGGGTCGAAAATTTGCACATCCAGGCTATTCTCCAATTCAAGGAAAACCAATATCAAGACATAAAGTATAGGTTTTCCCCTGCCATTAAGGAGGTTGAAGAGTCAAACAAAAGGCTTTTTGAGGCAGCAGCACCTCCTAAGCTAACACGTAGAATTCAAGAACTAGAGGCTGAGGTTTCTGCTAAGGATGAGGCTTATGCCAAATTGGGTGCTGAGCTGGAGGCAGTGCATGCTACTCACCTCAAGGACGCTGCTCTCTTAGAGGAAACTCAAAAAGAGAAGGAGGAGCGGGTGAGCAGGTGCAGTCATTTTGAAGAGACCTGCTCTCAGCTCCGGCTAGAGGTAAGTCAACAGAAGGAGAAGCATGAAGCAGAGCTTGAGGGATTCAGGGCATAGATAAAGCGCTTAATTAATGAACTATCCACCCAGAAGTGGGATCAAGCTACCTTAGAGTTTAAGCTTTCGGTCCTGCAGAAGCAATTTTAAGAGTCTTCCTCCTGCTTGTTTGTTAGGGCTAGGAAGGTCGATGAGCTAAGAAGTCAAATAGCTGGTCTTGAGTCAGAGCTGGAGGTGAAAGCCAAGACAATTTTAAAGCAAGAAGGCCAGCTTGCATATCAATGGAAGGCTGTGCAGGACCTAGTGAAGGCGATTGGGCCTCCGCCTCCTGTGGGTGGGACTTTTTCAAGTTTCCCTTGGTGTGTCAGGGCTTCAACTGATAGATTTAAAGATGCTCGCATCAGGGCAGACACTGCTAAGAAGAGGGTTGCTGATCTAGAAGAGCAGAATAATGGGTTGCGGTCACGTCTTTCTGAAGTGGAGAGGGATCTTTAGGTCTCCGTGCTCCAGGTCAATGAACACATTCTCCGTGCTAAGAGTCTAAAGCTTGACCTGGAGGGTGCCAAGGAGGAGCTTACTGCAGCTCGATCTGCTCTTGAGCTTGCACATAAAAATCATAAGGAGAAGATCGCAAAAGTTGCCTCTTTTTACCAAAAGAATGCTCAATGCTCAATGCTTGCTTTCTCTAATACCCTGACTTTGACTGGAGTGTCTTAAGGCGACATCTTCAGGCCCCAAAGATTGAGCGTAAAGTCAACCAGCTCAGGAAAAGTGAGCCTCTTCTCCAAACTCCAGGAGGAGAGTCCCCTTCTCAGAAGCATGCCTTTGCAAGTTCTGCCTCTGCTACTCCTTCTAAATGACTTGCCTCCAGTTGTTTCAGTGTTTAGCTTCGTCATTTTTTGTATTCTTTGATTTGGTTGTATGCATCCAATCTTTGTAGGCTTGTTTACTTGTACATTACAACTTGTAATTTTGTATACTGTAACTTATAAACTTGTAGGAAATTTTTATAGGAAATTTTTGTAAACTTGTACATTGCAACTTGTAAATTTGTATATTGTAACTTTTGCAGAAATGTTAAGTTCATTTCTACCTTCTATTCTCCGTTCTTCTGTCCAAGTTTTTATTCCTTTCTTATGCTTTTGTATTCATGTTGAACAATCGTTATAGTGCTGGAGTATGTCCCCCTAGCTCATGTGTTTTAGGCTTTTGTCTAAGGGATATGAGCTTGTTTTGCAGCTATTTATTACTGTTGTCTCCCTTATTCCTTACCTCTTCCTTATTTTATAAAATTACTTGTCATTTTAAGAGAATAAGGTGTCGGGGACTCTTTTATGTCTATTTGGGATTTGGAACATCCTCTTCAAGGTGTAAAAGATCTATCCTGAAGAGTGTTGGCCCAAGGATCACTAGGCTTTATTTTTTGGATTCTAAGACATTCTTTTCGGGGTATCTGCAGAACGTGTTAAAGATGGGAACGACAACAAGAGGGGGGGTGAACGTGTATAGATTCCCAACTCTCCTATTTTTGGTTAAACAGCAGTTCCCTATATATAGGCGCCCAGGCAGCTATAAAAATGGGAACAACCACCCATTACTCCCTTATTCCTAAGATTAAGGAGATTATATGGATCTTAGATCTAAATAATTAATCCCACGGTTATTTCCTTATTTTTGTGATAAAAAATAAATAAGAGGAAGCTTGATGCACAAGCAAAAAAGCCACGGCTCATTTTCCTCTAAAAATAGCCAAGGTAGTTATTATCTTAATTAGATCCAAAATACAAGCCTATTTCAAGGAGAAAAAAAAAAGGAGAGATTATTTCCACTCTTAAAAAAATTTGGTTATTATAAGGTGGTTATAAAATATTTTGCCAATTAATTTATTAAAATAAGTAGTGCAACAAATTAATTTTAATCAATACATCAACTAAATATTCAGAAAATATATTAATCGGAATTTTCCAGCTGACGTAACTTCTCCAGACTCCAGTCTAAGAACAATGCACTGTCTTCATTTTCCAGTAACGTCAGATCATCAAACTTGGGAACAGTAGACCTCTTGTCTACATTTGACATCCTAAGCGATATACCTTATCTAACTTGATTGGATTCTTTTGACTAGTATACGTTCATAGACTAAGTTATAGGCACTATCAACGATCCTTAACACGACCATATATGGACCTGTATACAATCTCTAAAAAACATTTGTTTATATAAAGTGTAGTCATTATCAAAACCTAAGAGGGCCAACAAATTCTCCCTTTTTGATGATGACAAACTTTTAAACAAAATAGAGTAAAACCAATAATGTCATAGAGCATGCCAGAGATTAAAGCTACTCTACATAACTTAGTAAATCAACTCATTACAATATAATTTACCAAGCATATACCAAAACAGATTACTCTAATATTTAGGATTATTTAAAAATAACATAAGCATAATCAGCGTATTCAATCACGTTATAGAAGTTCATTGCTTAAGTCTTTAAATAAATCTAAAATAAAATAACATAAATTACTAAAATACTTAACCTAAGCATAATTAGAGCATCATCACAATAATATTGAGTACCAGAGCAGATATTCAAAACATACATTATTCATTAAATGTAAACATATCATAGCATACATTCAAGGATTTCATCAGAACATATATTTCAAGTCAAATGTAAATATATTGAAGTATAAGGCCTAAGTATAATATTATCAAATCAAAACATCAGAGCAAATCTTTACTTCCTTACTTCAACAAGTTCCAGTTTCAGAGCATATCATTCAAAGTATGTTGATCAGAGCTTCAGAATGTATATTAATCAAAGTATATTAATCAGAGCATGTAATATCAGAGCTTTTCATTTTTCAATTTACCAGAACATCATAATATATATGTTAATCTGAGCTTCATAATGTAGCTCAGACATTTTAAGAGCTAATCAGAACATCAAAGCATACGACTTTCCTTAGGAAAAACAAAATAAGAGAGTATTTGAACTAAGTTATAGCTCAAGCATACCTTTAAGTTTGTGCCAAATATTCCCCCTTTTTGACATCATTCAAAAAGGAGATAAGCTTTCATGCCACAACGCTAATCATATGTGTATAGCAATTAAAAGGATAAGCAAGTAGTAGCACTAATAAAAAGCAAATACTAAATGATGCAATCTAAGTATGCAATGAGTTAATGTCACACACCATAGCAAAATGTGCAGCAATGTTTAAAAAGTATCAAAATACAAACACTGCACCCAACTTGGTATATTAAAACGAAAATAAATTGTTTGTTTGAGTGATGGTTCAATAAAAGATAAAGAGGAGAGGAGTCAAGTAGCAAGCTCTTCTTGATCTACGAATTCAGTCTGCACTTCTACTGTATCTAGCTTGGCACCTAGATGGGCCTCCATCAGAGTGAGCTTATCAGTGATAGATGTAAGGGAGACACGAACTTCGTCTTGAAAAGCAAGAGCTGGGACTGTAAATCGGTGAGCTAGGAGAGGACAGGATCTAATGGAGTTGTTGGAATAGAGGAATGGTTAGCATAATCAGCAAAACCTATGCCAGGTGCGATGATTGGTGGCGGTGGTGAAACCTGTGTGGTGATCGGTGGCGGTGTAGAGGGAATAGGTGATGGTGGTGGTGATGGTATGTGGTGTGAAGGTGGTGTGGCCGGTTTTGGTGAGGGAGGTGCAGTAGATTAAGGCTCAAGGGTGGTTTAGCAGGTAGAATCATCATCCAAAACAACTGGGCGTTTGTCCTTTGAAGCAAGCCTTCTACTTTTCCTCGGTGTTAAAACTGGCTTCTTCTTAATAGGCATTTGTACCTTCTCATCACTGGAGTCATCATTAGAATCATCATTATTATTATCCTCCAATTCCTCACCTTCCTCCATCTTTGAGGCTTCCCCCTCACTAACAGCTTCCCCTTGTTCCTTTTATGTCTGAGCTTCCACTCGTGCTTTTTGGGAACAACCATTTGCCTTTTCAGTAGTGTCAGAGGGAACAGGCTCCTGATCCTCATTCTCAGCCTTTTGATCCTCCTTATCTTTTTCTTTTTCTTCTTTTTCTTCCTCATCCTTTTCATTATCAGAATCAACATTCTTAACCTCTTCAATGGCGTCCTCTAGAATTCCTTTATCATTTGATTTTAGATCCAATTGTTTAGGCATTTTGCACCGATTTTGTTATTAGAGCTCATAAGGAATTGTAGGCCATCAAGAGGAACACCAAACTTCCTCAAAATCCATGTCAAAAGTTCTCCATATACCCTACCAGATATCTCTTCTCAATGCAATCAGATAAATGGGAAATCATTAAAGAAGGAAAATTAATTTTTAAGTGATTGGCCAAACAATAGATCAAAGTAGCGTCTCGAAGATTTTCCTCATTACGCTTTGAGTTGCGTGGAAAAATAAATGACGGGCTATATTGAAAAGTAATTTATGTAGGGGTGATAGTGACTTTTGACTAATCCTTCCCTTCTTTTCCTTTATCCCTAAGAACTTCAAAATTGTTTTCTCATTAATGCCTGAAAACACAATCTTAGACCTAACATAATATGTGTCAAACCAACAATAGGTACGCCAAACCATTCTCTTAGCATCAAACTATTGAACTCTATCTTAATCTCCTTGACTACGCTAGAACACACCCAATTATCAATTGTAAAATTAGAAATGAACTCACGCATCAAATTGGGATAAATCGGGTTACAACAAAAATCAGACATTAACGTTTCCCAACTATGATTTTGTAAAATGGCATGTAGTTGAGGAAAGGGTGTAGAATCATACCAATATTTATCAAGTCCAAACCCTACTGAGATCTCCTTGGAAATTTCTTCAGCACTGTTGGGATCAACTTGTTTTGTCCTTTTAGTCGATCTGGATGATGAGTCACCTTTAGGAATGAAGTTGTGAAGTTTTGTTCCCGCATGAATTTTTGATGCACTCGGTGTGTCGGAATTTTTTGTTTCTTTGGAAGAGGATGGTGGAGCAGCGATTAACGGTGATGGATGTACAATTTTTAGGGGTTTTGGTTGTGTGGATTTAGGCGTCTTCTTGCTTGAGGTGGTTGATTTGGGAGTTATGGTGTTTTATGAAAATGGAGAAATTGACGGTTTGAATGTGAGTAGAGATAAGAAAGATGATGTGAGGTTTTAGAGTGAGTGATTTGATGAGAGAGTGAGTGGTATTATGGGTTGTGAATGGACGGTTATTGAGGAGTTGCACTACAATTAATTTAATTAATTCCATGGGTGAACAAAGTGGATGATTAATGGTTAGTGGATAGATTCATGAAATTGGTAGTTAATAACGGTTTTTCGACTCGACCCTCATTTATTTCACGTTGACCATCTATATAAAACAATAACATTAGTAATAAAAAATAAATAAAGATGTCCTCATTCTTTTTGTTATGAAGACTATCCTTAAAACAAATGTTGCCATGGTTTGATCAATTTAAACATGCATTCAAGAAAGCAAACATAATACGTACTCTAAATAACTGCATACCTGAACCTTTTAACGGTTAACTCTTAACCAAGGTTTTTGTGGATGAATCAACCTTCTAATTTTTATTTTGCCTTGAGGAGAATGCTTGTCATAAACTTTAGTGGAGCTTAATCATGCCAAGTTCTAACCTCATCTTTTCATGTTGTTCCCTTGGAAGTGGTTTTGTCATGATGTTGTTGTTTGCTCATTAGTATTAACATGCTTAACAATTTTATTTTTATTTTCTACATTATCCTTAAAAAAATGATGTCTTATATATGTTTAACTCTAGAGTGATGCACTGGATCTTTAGATATGCATATGGCGCTGGTATTATCACAATAAATAGGAACACATTCAAACTTAATACCAAAGTCTCTTAGTTGTTGTTTTATCCAAAGCATTTGGGAACAGCAAGCTGTTGCTGCCACATATTCTGCTTTAGCGGCGGATAGTGCAACGATGTTTTGTTTCTTGGAACACTAAGATACTAAACAAGAGCCAAGAAATTGTACCATCACCTGCATAATCTGCATCACTATAACCTTTCAAATCATAGACATCAGTTTTTGGATAAAATAGGGACAAGTCATATGTTCCCTTCAAATATCTCAAAATTCTTTTTACTGTTGTATGATGTGATTCTTTGGGATTTGATTGAAATCTAGCACATAAACTAACACTAAAAGCAATATCGGGTCTACTTTTAGTTAGATATAATGAAGAACCAATCATGCCTCTATGCGTAGGTTGATCAACATCAATACCATTTGAATCTTCATCTAATCTAACATTTGTAGCCATAGGTGTGTGGTTTGTTTTAGCATTATTTAAACCATATTTCTTTAGAAGTGTTTTTATATGTTTTTGTTGATGAATAAAAATTCCATTAGTTGTTTGTTTAATTTGCGAACCAAGGAAGAAATTGAATTCTCCCATCATACTCATTTTAAATTCAGTGCTCATCAGGTTAGCAAACTCTTTACATAGAAATTCATTAGTAACACCAAAAATAATATCATCAACATAAATTTGAACAACTAAAATGTCAGAACCTCTATTCTTGAAAAATAAGGTTTTGTCAATTTTACCTCTAACAAAGTTATTTTCAATCAAAAACTTTGATAATCTTTCATACCATTGCCTAGGAGCTTGTTTTAGTCCATAAAGAGCTTTATCATGCTTATAGACATGATCAAGAAAAGAAGGATTTTCAAAGCCAGGGGGTTGTTGCACAAAGACTTCTTCATCAAGAAAACAATTCAAGAAAGCACATTTCACATCCATTTGATATAATTTAAAATTCATAGAAGCAGCAAAAGAAATTAAAATTCTGATAGCCTCTAACCTTGCTACCGGAGCAAATGTCTCCGTATAATCAATTCCTTCTTGTTGATTGTACCCTTTAACCACGAGTCTTGCTTTGTTTCTTACTATGATTCCGTGTTCATTCAATTTGTTTCAAAATACCCATTTTAGTTCAATCACCTTTTTGTGTTTTGGTCTGTGTTCTAAGTGTCATACTTTATTTCTTTCAAATTCATTTAGTTCATCTTGCATGGCAACAACCCATTCGGAATCTTTTAAAGCTTCTTCGTGATTTTTGGGTCAAGTGTTGAGAGGAAATCAAAGTGTGCACAGAAATTTCTCATTTGGGATGTGGTTTGTGTTCCCTTGTTCAAATCACTAATCATCAAATCAAGTGGATGACATTTTTGATATTTCCAAGGTTTGGGCACAAATTCTCTTGTGGGAACAGTTGTAGGCTCAAGGTCATTGACTTGATTGTTATTTTGCTCAGCTTGAACTGAATCATTTTGCTCATCTCTGGGAATAGCTGGATTGGGAACACCTTGCTGGTCCTCATTTACCAGCTGTTCTGTTTGGTCTGGTACTTCGGTTTGTTCTTGAATCAGTTGTTCTTTGATCTTGCTCTTTAGTTGCATCTTCATCATCTTTCAAATTTGCAAGACCTATTTTAAAATTATTTGTATCCTGTTCACTTGTCATAAAGTTAGTTTCATCAAAAATAATGTGAACGAATTCTTCTACATACATAGTTCTCTTATTTTAAACTCTATAAGTTTTACTATAAGTTGATAACCAAGAAATACTGTTTCATCACTTCTTTCATCAAACTTTCCTATGTTTCGTTTTCCATTAACATGAACAAAGCATTTACATCCAAACACACAAAAATAGGAAATGTTCGGTTACCTTTAAGCAATTCATAGGGTGTCTTAGAAGTGATAGGTCTTATTAGTACAGATTTAAAATATAGCATGCAGTATTGACAGCCTCGGCTCAAATATTTCTAGGAAGACCACTAGTAATTAACATGGTTCTAGCCATTTCTTCTAATGTTCTATTTTTTTTCTTTTTACCACACCATTTTGTTGTGGTGTTCTAGGTGTGGAAAAATTATGACCTATTCCATGTTCATTACAATAATTCATAAAGCTTGAATTTTCAAATTCTTTACCATGATCTGACCTTATGTGAATAAGCTGATTATCACTGGAATTTTGTATTTTATTAGCAAAAGAAACAAACTCATTAAAAGCCTCATCTTTGCTTACTAAAAATAAAGTCCATGTAAATCTACTATAATCATCAACAATAACAAATACACATCGTTTGCCACTACGACTTTGAATTCTCATAGGTCCACAAAGATCCATATGAATTAATTCAAGCGGTTTTGAAGTGGTCACCACATTCTTTTGTTTAAACGATGACCTCACATGTTTTCCTTTGGCGCAAGGATCACAAATTTCATCCTTTGGGAATTTTATGGATGGCAATCCTCTTACTAGTTTTTTTGATCATAAGGTTAGCATGACCTAGACATTTGTGTTAAAGAAAAGGATCTTCCTCTATGACACTGAGACGAGTTAGACTCGATTTGGGAACAGTGTTGATGTCCACAACATAAGTGTTCCCTTTTCGGATCCCTTCCTGAACAGTGTCTCATGTGTCACTCCTAGAAATAATATATTTTTCATAAGTGAAGTTTACAAAGTTACCTTTGTCACAAAACTGAGAAATACTTAGTAAATTATGTTTTAAATTCTCGACTAAAAATACATTATCAATTGCATGGGAACTTGACCTTCCTACTTTTCCTTTGGCGATGATTTCACCTTTCATGTTGTCACCGAAAGTCACAGTTCCCTCATCATAGGTTTCCAGTTAGAGAAATTATGATCTATCTCCTGTCATGTGCTTTGAACACCCACTGTCGAGATACCATGAGTTGTTCCCCCTCACTAGAACCTGCAAGCCAAATTAATTGTTAGAATTAGGATCCCAGTCTTCCTTGGGTTCCTTGTCGATTTAACATGAATCATTTTTCTTAATCCAAATACGATCGACATAGCTTCTGCCCATATTCTTCCGCAATAGGACAATAAATATAGTTAGCATCAACTTTCTGAAAATGAATTAAAGCTTTCTTGTAATACAATGCACTTTCAAGCATTAAATATGTGGAATTTCATCGTGTTATGACATCTTGTTTTAAACCTTTAGAGCTTTGAAGGCCTACATGCTCAATACAACTTAAGAAACATTGTTTTCTAGCTTGTGATCCCTTACAATATTTCACACTTCTCTCACCTTAATCACAGCATCATCAATTTCTTATAATCCATCTTGAACTAAGTTCATGATATGTGCACAACACCTCACGTGAAAAAACTCTCCTGCACATAACAATTCAAGTTCACCCTTAAGACAATCTGCAAATACATCATTTGAAGCCACATTATCAAGAGCATTGCTAAAAATCTTTTGCAAGATAACTCATTCTTTCAACAAGGAACACACATGATCACTTAAATGAACCCCCGAATGAGGGGGAGGCATAAAACAAAAATTCAACAACTTCTTTTTTAAGACCCAATTATCATCAACATAATGTGCAGTTAAAGTGATATATCTATCTGAGGTTATTGAACTCCAACAATCAAAAGTAAGACAAATTCTACTACTAATTGAACCTAACAAAAATTTCAAATTCTCCTTCTCCCTTTCATACATCTTAACAACATCAGACTTAGATGTATTATGTAAAATTGTTTTAGTCGTAGGATTTAAATAACTAAATAATCTCCTAATCCCTTCATATTCAACAAATTGGAAACGGAGATCATGTCTTACTATTGCAAGAGCTAATAGTTTACGAAAATCAGCAACATCAAATACAGGCAATCTATTTTCTAAACCAGCAGTGGAATTCTCCAATATCATTTGACCAACATCACAAAATGTCCACATTTCGCAATTTTTACATGACGAATTAAATTTCCTGTCCCCATTTTACTATCTGCGCTAAACGTTATTTCACATTTTTTACATTTACATAAAAGTTTTCCTTCTTCATCAGTTTCATTCACAAATTCAAAGTTCACCCGAACACCAAATGTAAGTCTACGTTGTCGTTTAAAATTCATACCAGTTATATGAATTGTTTTGTTACCTTTGTTTTTAAGATCCTTCTTATTCATTGTGTCACTACTCTTAACCTCCACCAAATCTTCTTCTGAGTCAACTTGAACATGTTCAGGTTCAGTGGTATCCATTATCTAAGAAGAAATACAAAAAATAGTTTAAACTTCTACAACACAGTATAAAATAGCATATAAAAAATTCAATTGACTAGCTTTGTCGAGTTCCTTGTAGCTGATAATGTTGTGCTGATTATTGTTTCAGAACAATTGCGTTTTCATGTTGTTTAATGGAGTATTAATATAAGATGAGCTTAGAGAAGAGCTGAGATAGAAAAACAAGAACACTTGGTAAAAACAATACGGTTGAATAAAGGAAATAGCAATTGACTAAAACATAGTGAAAGTACTTGGTAAAAGTTTCTAAAGCCTACTGTTTGTTATCAAAAGAAGGGTAGTTCACATTAAATCTGAAATTTGCAGCTAAACAATTGTAAGAAACATTGTCCTAGCGGAGAGTGAATATAAAACATAGATAACTCTGTAAATATAAAACATTAAAAAAAAAAAAAAAACAAATAATATTTGTAAAAAACTGAGCTGCAGATTAGAATCAAAAGAATTCAGATTCTGCACATCGATGCATCAGTTTATACATAGAACTCAAATTGCTTAACCACACAAGACTGGACTAATTAAATTATTATCATCAGAGCGCTTGTGAATAACCTTTTTTTCATTATAAACATTGATCTAACGAAAAATAATGTACGTACGATGTTATTATAGAATTATAGAAATGAGTGTGACACTTAGAAAACTCATTATAAACATTAATCTATAGAGTCCCTCGGTTCGAGAAAGGTCTTCAATAATAGAGAAACCTGCAACTTACAAATAGAATAAATAGAATACGTACAAATAACTAAAAATAAAGATAAAAGTAAAGAAGGAGGTAAAGAGCAATAATCACAGGCAAAGAACGATAACCAACGATGGCTCAAAGGGACGGATTTAGTAATATAAGACGTGGATAAAGCGCCGCCAACTGCCCCTATCCCTAGTCAGGTCCTTGGAGAGGTGAAGTTCATGCAGGTCACTTCTAATATGACCCTCCTACGTTCTCCTAGGTCTTCCTCGACTTCTCTTGCCCTCCACTATGATGCTTTTGATCCTTCTTACTGGGGCGTCGTGGGTCTTTCTCTGCACATGCCCAAACCATCTCAACCTGTTCTCCCGCATCTTTGCGGAAAGAGGTGCAACCCCTAACTTCCCCCCGAACTCCTGATTTCTTATCCTATCCATCATAGTATTACCAGACATCCACCTCAGCATACGCATTTTTGTTACTTTCATTCTCTGTTTCAAAACCTTCTTTACGGACCATAAAGTTATTTGATCTGACATTGTACTATAATCCATCATAAACTTACTCATCACTTACAAATTCAATTTCTTTCTGACATTTTCTTGGATTATACCTGAAATTTCATGTATTCTGCAATCTGTTCGTCACCAGAATTTGATCTGCCTAATTTTGTGTCAGATAATGATGAAAATCCAAACAAGAAGAATCTTTGATCTTGATCATTCATAAAGTTCATTACTTGTTTTATGAGTGTCTTAAATTCTTGTACCTCATCTTGATCATCAGAGTACTGATCTGTTGAACTTCCTGGAGAAAATTCAAAGCTAAACTTTTCAGTTACCTGTTTGTTCTCTTCTTCTTCTACTTCTACTTCGATTACACTCAATTCGTGTTGTGCTAAGGTGTGACACTTTTCTTCTTCATCCTTTCGGATCTCAGTAATCGAGGGAGAAGATTGCAAAACAATGTAATGGGTATATATTTTTTCTGAGAGTGCATTTTTCTTACCCTTGATCAACTTCATATAGTTCGGCAACCTACAGAATAATAAATCTCGTTTTACTTTTATATGTGCGTGTTCGGCATAACAGTTTAAGTAGTCGATCCATAATTAGATTAAAAATTCTAATTCAGAGCGGATTTGTTTTAGTTCATGTGACTGATCACATATTTTGAGACTGAAAGATCGTTAAATGCCATTAAATATAACAATGAGAATACGACTATATTATTTAATGTTACATGTAAAATGAAATGGTAAAATATCAAGGGTTTTGCTAACTGTTAGGGTCATTATAAGGCTTAGTTTTCATAAAAATCTTCACAAATTTTTTTTTTATGACATTATATATATAGGCTGGCCGATTCAACGGAATACAAAATTAGACTAAAAGATCACTCAATGAATTTTTTTTAAATAAGTAGGGGTGGTTCAAGTGGCTTTGACTCGCTCACATTTAAAATTCTAGCCCGACCCGATACTGGCACTTAATTCATTGTCATCTGATGTTTATTGCAGAACACAGACAGTTTTTTGGACTGATAGGGGAACCAAAGCAAACTGGATTTTCAAAAAACAATCATTTGTGAAAAGATTCAAACCCTTTCAACTTAGGAAGCAAGTTATCCAGCAAAACCATTTTTCCTAGAAGTAGGAACTATCGGTCACTGATGTCTTATTAAAAGAAGCCATGCACTGTTACTTTTGGGGATCCAAAACTTACCAGCATTAGTAATCAAGTGGTCTCCTATGGTGTAAGGTGGTGGACCAGGTTCAGTACCTTGGAATAAATGTGGATGATTACAACATTTTCTCAGCTGCATGGCGATATTCAGAAGGCGTTTACGCTCTCTACCAGCAGTAACAACTTCAAGATCCCACAGATGCACACAACCTGCTACTGCACACCAATTCTACACCATACACAAGACAGTAGCAATAGACAAACTGCTACACTAAACAGCACACCAGATCACACTGCCAAACTGCACACCCACACTAAAACAGCAATCTACTTCTGCACCCAAATTGCACCAGGCAAACAGCTGTACACTCCCAACCAGCAACAGAAAATCACCCAAGGAACACACAACAGACATCAGACATCAGACACCAACCAGCACTCCAGCCCAACACAAAATAGCAGCAACAAATAAAGCAGGACACTACAAAGCTGCACACCAAAAGCCCCCAACCTACAGAAAGCAGCACAAACCCCAACAACTTATGTAACAATGAGTTCACATAAGCATTGTTAAGTGACGGTCCATAACAATTATTTTTCTGGCCCCTTAAATATTGTACACCACAATAGCAAAAGTGGCACGCACAATTATTTTTCTCAGAACAGGCCCCTTAAATTCTTCATAACAATCAAAGCTTTCCCTAAATATATAGGGGAAAACACCCCTAACCAAGTGAACACACATTCAAGAAAAGATTTGGACAAAGAACAGTTAAAAGAAAAGATATGGAAAAAGAACAGTTAAAGAAAAGAAGTGAACAAAAAGATTCAACAGATAATTCCAATCTGGAACTTACCTTATGAAGTTGTTGAGCTCATCAAATGTTTCTTCAGAACTAAAAATCTCTGGCAATAAAAAGTTCAGAAGTGACCACAGTTCATGGAGATTGCTCTGCAGCACAGAAAGAACATCACAATTCACAAGCTTCTCATCAAGATCAAACTCAGATTAAAAGGAATAATGAACACCAGAAATAATTTCAACATCCATATCAATAGACAGCATCCCATCCATTTGTGCAATATACACATGACTAGATACTTAGAAACAAAAACTTTTTTTATTCAAGAAATCAGACACCCACCAAAGTACATATTAAAGAAGGAACCACATAATACCCACAAATCACAATACTTCAAAAATGACTTTGATCCAGCAATGTGAAACACACAATTGCTGTTGCTCATATATTTATTTCAGTGATTTTAGATAAATTCCTGAGTCTAACATGCACGGTAGTATGCTGATAAAATATTTCCATGTTCATAAAGATTCAATTTGAAACCAAGGACTATTGACTTATATGTACAAATTTTCCATTGCTTGAATAAGCAGTAATTTGTGACAAAAAACCCAACATACAAATATCTGTAATGAAAGAGGAAAAGCTTCTGACTTGGTTCTGCACCACTAAAGATGCTGCTCTATACTTATTAAGGAAATTCTATACTTATTAATGAACAACACAAATAAACCACAGCTGCCGAATGACTACTATTACAGCTATAATGTGTTGTACAACACTCTATAAAAGTCGATATAACCATAACTGAATATAATAAGAAAAATGAAGGCAGAAAAGGGAAAGAGAGGAGACTAACAACAGTATACGGAAGCAAAAAAAAGCCAGACAATGTAGATGGTATCAGAACTAATACCCTATACAGGATCACCCTGTTAAAAGTTCAAGTACAAAGATAGTTGTTGAACTTTAACACAACGCTAACATTGTAAGTTGATAAAGTTAATCACAGCATAAGCATAACTGCAGCAAATGAAAGGGCACAACAACTTCACAGCAGAAGTGACGAGAAAGCGGCATAGGCTATAAACAAATGCCTCTCGCTTAGTAGCTGTAAAAATAGCATTGAAACTGCAAGTCAATGTCAGTAACACTTGCTATTCTAATCAATTAAAGCAAGAAAAATAGATATAATATGAAAACCATCTTAACAAATCAATTTCTATCTAAATTCTTCAATACATATAATATGCAAACCTTACCTTGTAATATGAAATTAAATTTGTATAGCTAAGATTCACTTCATTCTTGCGAAAGAATGAGTAAAGTGTGTGTAATGTGATAAAACGAAACTTAGACACAATCCATGATTAAAAAATTGTATATAACTATCATTGTGAAACTGTATAATAAATACAAAAAAAACAATACCTTGGCATTAGTGTGTTATATAATGCCAGCTTTCTTCAATAAATCATATAAAACAACATTTGTTGTGCATAATGGTTTACTACAACCTTGTTGCGAGTTTTTATCCATTACCCAGATGTTTTAATTGGCTCAACCTTTTTTGTCTCAATTGTTAGTTGTAGTTGGTTTGCGATTTTGAATTCCCAATTTGTTCTCTTGTCAATTTTTTATTTGCCCATGAATTGATTTTGGTTGTTGAACAGCAGGACACATATCAGTAGTATCAAAATAGCAGCACCATAACCACAATAAGCAGTAATACAACACATTCAATATGAAAACAGCCAATCTTCATTAGTACATTTAGCAATAAAACTAATAACTTTCAGTTAAAATTTGTTGCATCAAGTTTAAGTCCTCATTTCCCCTCTATGATTTTTCACTTACCTAATCTTAACAATTTCCATTAAACCAAACAACGAATAACCAAAATTCAATTCAAT